>NW_028277176.1:14845000-15159166 GCF_051122295.1 Plectrocnemia conspersa
TCAATTTATAGTTGAACCTCAACTTATGAACCGCTCTAAATACATATCTCATATTGACCTCAACATACGAACCTAGATTCGAGATACGAACCGCGATACACTGCGTTTGCGCGCGCGACGACTATTTATCTGAAGGTCCTTGTTATTACTACATTGCACTTATCTGAAATACGACGCAAAGAGTAGTGTTTGCAACGCACGATGCACATATATATTTGTTTTTTGTTTATCTATTTCGGTATTTATGTAATCAATAAAATGTAATAGAAAATTGGGTTTCGATATACGAACTTTTTAAGATTCGAACCAGTTGGAAACGAATTATGTTCGTAAGTCGAGGTATCACTGTATATTGTTTGGTTACAGAGCATTGAGTTACGAAAGAATTACGGTCTTCAGAATCAGAAAATTATCAATACCAATAGCTGATTTCCACCCGAAGCGGTTTTTTCTTATCTGATTATTAACGAAGCAAAGATAAGACCGATTAGAGTAGTTCAGAAAATTGAAAACAATTTTTTCATTCAAATACTTCCGACCGCTATTAAAAGCTTTTAATAAAGCACGGATATTTTCAAACATCTGGCATGGACCCATACTTTCTTATGCAGTAGTATAAAAATAGCACAAATTTAATTTTTAACGAAAAAAATTGCAAATTTGTTGAAAATTAAGAATTCTAGATTTGACATTTTCTTGAAAAATTCTCTGGAAATAATTCTTGAGATGAAAAACTATAAACAACGTTATAATATTCGATATATTAGGAAGTTCTGAATAATTAAAACAGTAGGTTTTTGTTACTTAATACAATGGCTCTTATTATTAAAAAATAAAATTACATATACTATTTATAAATTATATCAGTTATTTAAATTAATATTTAAGTATAAATACTTTTGCGTCGCTCGTTGGACGTAAGAATTTTCTAAGGATTCATCAAGTCTAATATACACTTGTTAGTTACGCCTTACGATGCATTTCTTTCTCTTACAATAAATACTACACTGAAATGTAAATATATATGCATTATATTAATTAATTTATAAATATAAATAAAACAAATTTTAACCTTTATTTCACAGCCCATTAATTTATTACACCAACTTTTTGTATTTAGTTGAAAAGAAATTTAATAATTTATTGTTATCGCATCGTTATTTAACGGACTGTAAAATTTTTATTTAATTTAAAAAATCTACTTTTAATATGATATTACTTCATTTTAATATTTTTAAATATAAGTTGATATCTATGAGCATAAAGAAATAGTAAATTTAGAAGATTATTATATGAACGTAACATCAAATAGATTTTGTAAAAGGTTTATGAATATAATATAATCTAGAACTCTTAGTTAATATGTAAAATATTTTCTGTCCAATCCACAAGATTGTTTTTATAAACCTTTTTTATTTTTGCGTCTTATTTACAAAATTTAATTATATAAATAATTTATTAATCATTAATATTATTTAAATTACTATATTAAGCATCGTAACCCAATAGCAACGCACGCGAATTTTCTAATATGCAATTCAAATCACAATGATACATCAATTGAACTATTTCAGTCTTGGATTAACACCAACCGACGTTATAATAGAACTCTGGTTTGTGTAATTATGCCTCATTGACACAGCCAGTACATCAAGTGGACGCTAACCAATGCACGTTTTGAATATTTGTTCTAAATCCACAAAGGATCCATTGATCTTTACGACCCAAGGTATTACTAACAAAGCGATTTCTGAAAAAAGTCTTTAGTGCATTTTTAATTCAGAGCTAGCTTTTAGTGATAGTCCCGGTAGTAATATATTTCCCGGGTTGTGAGCTATTATTAGCTAGTGTTATCTTTCGGGCAATTCGGTTAATGGACGTCAACTTCAGATAAAGCTCTGATGAAAAACACAAGCCATGATCGATGGATCTATATATTTGGATCAGTCGATCGGCTAAATCGCATACAAATAATTGTACGTGTGTAATTCTTTATATTTAGACTGCGATTTTTTACGAGAGTTGAAGGCTAAACTTAAGTCTGCAAAACGGGCGAATTTCGCTTAATTTGTAACTGTTTTAACACGAGAAGTTATCGGATGGTGAAAAGTTTTAAAGAAGTTTCTTAAGAGTGCGCTTTTGTGCTCAGGATTTAAGAAATTTAACATGTTAAATATTATACAGCAGTAAAAGACTGTTACTAGTTGTAGTATTTGTACATATTAAAAAAAAATTACTTACAGTTACTATGGAAAAATATTATCTAAACTATTACAGCTTTGTTTTATGACAAAGATTGAAAGGTGAATTAATTTTTAATTATATTTCGAGTAAATGTTATTTATACCCACTATATAAAAATAAAATATATAAAGAATGTATACGTAAAATACACAACTTTATAATAATATTATATAACAAAGAGAAGCAAACTGTTAAGACAGAATGTCATAATTATTTAGCTAGCAAAACATTTTAACTGAATATAATACGCTCATATGAAAGTTAAAACTTTTTTCTGAGATACCTCTGTCTGTCCAAATTTTTACAAGATGAGACATTTTGACCATTGCCGTTCCCTTTCTGATTTTGAGTTTGCAACTTCCACTTATACTTATTAAATATCAAAGATACACAAAGTAATTTAATATCTACACTGCTTCAAGTTGTTTCATTTTTTCGCGTGGGACATCACTTCATATGAAAAGTAATATGAAAAAATTAGTGTGTAATTTTACATTTAAATCGAATTATTTTATTATTAAAGATTTATAACCACAAAAAATATATTTAGCATTATAAATAATTATTGTAGATTATTTGTATTTTATGTTAAAATACTATTTGTAACCTATTCCATAAAATTATGTTGTGATTATTCTTGAATTGAGTTTAACGTTTTGCCATAAACAGTTAGCTATATAAAATTTTGTCATGATTTGCTTATGTGTTCTTTATTTAGTTATGAGGTATCCTTCTTTGTCTTTCATAATAAAAATAAGGTATTATGAACGGTCTTGAATATATTATTTGAGTTAGCATGTTTAGCGACTGTCACACATTATTTATGTATTGATTTTTATACCATTGCTTAAATTATTTCTAAGGACGTTTCATATTGCAGGTTAATGGGTCAATAAAAGGACGGAAAAATTTATTTATTTATTTTATATAGATATTTTATTAGGCCTCTATTATAGTCTTTTTTTTAAAGCACTCTATTTAAAAATGAACGGTGTTTTGTTGTGTGCAATCTAAACATATTATTTCCGCAGAATTGAGTCATATTACACAGTTGCATAGTTTCTGTATATATTATATTTTGCTTAATAAATTCAGATAAATATATTTGACGTTTTGTGATGATGTGTTAAAATCTAAAACAATTCATTAACTTCCGGCGGAAATTTATATTTAGATTTATTTAAAAATGACGAGTTAACCCAATGCGTCACAATGAATTGAATGATAATTATGCTTCAATATATTTTTGCCTTAATATACAGAAAATTCTATTTAGGAAATAATCAATAAAATATTTTATAAAAAATAATCGTGAATAAATTAATAATACATATTATTTAATTGCAACAGTAGTTTAATTGATTCAATTAAATAATATTAGAAATGTTGCAAGAAACATGTAGATATTTTCTCTTATTACTTTATTAGTAGTACTCGCAAAAAAAAATCAAAAAATTTTTCATTGCACCGCATGAAATTTAATGGTTTTATTATTAATGTATGTTCTATCTTATTTTTATAGATAAAAAATCTTTAGATAAAATATTTCCTTCGATAAGTGTATATACAAATATTATAACCGTTAGGAAATCTATCTAAATACAATAATATTAAATATCTGTATTTATTACTTAACATAAATATAGTTAAATTTAAATACCGTTCAATTATCAAAGCGCTTGAAAACAATACTGTTGTATTTTAATAAATCAGACAGAATGTAGTTCTCAATATCGATATAAAAACACATCAATGGCAATAGGTAACTACTATATTTTATTGGTTCTTAAAAATACTGCTCTTTAATTAATATTGCAAATGTGCAAAAAAACAATTATGATGTTTTGCTATATTCTGTATATATTTTACAGAATTTTTGTGAAAATGTTGGGAGTGAATAAGTTGACAACTCAAGATGCAGGATGATTGAAATTGCTTGTTTTTTATGCTTTAGTCAGATATTCTGGATATTTTAATTTAATTGGACGTATAACTAATTGTAGATTATCTAAAATATTGCTAAACAAAAATTATGTAACGAATTATAGGAACATCACAAAAGCAATAAATGTATTTTACACAAAAAGTTAAGCTTTTAAATTACTGCCCTGAAAATTTATATTTTAGTCTTGCCAACTTATTTACGTCCACCATGAATATATAATTTATAAAGATCGATGTGAATTTCTAATAAGTAATTGAAAAACTACTGTAAATCAGTTTCATTTATTACGAAATATTTACATTAGATCCCGTAATATAAAACCATAGTTATCAGATCATCGAACAACTTTAATTGGACTTAAACACTTGACCGCGAATGACACTGCGTGTAAAATAACAGTAATTGATTGGCTTCCAAGATTTAAAATCACGAAGGTATCTGATCGTTTGCGATGCGATTCTCTCAAATACTTTAATCCCTTTCGGCCGGACGTTGTTTAACAGCTGATGTTGCTCAAAAATACAAAATTTTTGAGACACACATCGATTTTTTCTCAATTCATTCATTCATAAGATTTATTATTAGAAATGGCGAAATACGCTATATACAAATCGAAGATGCTTGTATTGGTGTTCTACATAGACACGTAGTGTGACCGATGCTGATTCACCGATGATAATAATTCAGTGCCTTAGTGTGTGAATCATGAAGATGATTTCAAAGCGGACCGATTGAAGAAGCAGAAGACTGAGAGGTGTCGATATGTTGGGCTGGATGAGGATTCGGTGCTCGGATGACCTGGTAGAGGCACCTAGCCCCGCTGCGTGTTTCTCCTTACAATGTTGGACGTCTTCCGCGGACTCAAGAATTTGATCAAGGTCAATTACGTGCACATAGACTCGCCGATATTTAGACTGCACTACTCCATCACCGTGATCATTCTGATCGCGTTCAGTCTGATCGTGACCACGAGACAATACGTGGGAAACCCCATAGATTGCATACACACCAAGGATATACCAGAAGACGTCCTGAACACCTTCTGCTGGATCCACTCTACATATTCGCTGAAGAGCTTCTTTAACAAGAAACCTGGCAAAGAAGTGCCGTATCCGGGCATCGGAAATAGTAAGCTAACCGATGACCCGTCAGATATAAAAGTGCACAAGTACTACCAGTGGGTGTGCTTCTGTCTGTTTTTCCAGGTGAGTTATATTATTATTTAATTTATATATTTTTTCTTACACACTGACGCATTATATATATAACGACATGAAAATAATATATTTATAAACATAAAATAACATACGATTTATATTTTATCTTTTTACTATACGAAGTATACGTATTTAAAATCATGCCTAAATACATGCTATGACTCTTATATTATTTTATGGGGGACACATCTGAAAGATTTTGATTCATGAAAATTTAACATAAGCTTTTTCACGCTATTGTATCATAATTTAATATTAAATAAAATGCTTGTTAGTATTCATTTGGGAACCTACATAGATATTGTCGTTTGTGTTTTAAGAAGAAGTCTAATATATAGTTAATATGACCGATGGTTGTAAATTATACATTTATAATACAATACGTAATACCAATGTACTATATTACTAAGGCTTCTTCAGGTTCACAATACAGACAATTCGATGTGTTAAATGCGAGTTTAATAAACATAAAAGCTATGTTTGAATAAATATATTTAGTCCAAAATAATGTAATAATATTAGTAAAAAAATAATATACTCTATATCTAGTTAGATAAATAACTGGAAAGCTTCCCAAACTTTCTTTTAATGTTTATAAAATATAAAAACAATGCTAGAGGTTTAACTGTTACACCTATAATGTGATGGATGTTATTAAATATAGTAAAAGTTAAAAATATAAAGGTTTGATAAATATAATTATATTATATGCTACGTTTGTAAACATTCTAATTATTGTATAGTATTGAAAATGTCAATTATATATAATAGTGTGTTTTATCTCAAAGGAAAGTACTTAAAATGAGCTTTTTTTTATTGTATATATCATAGAAAACATGTTTAAAGAGGCTTTTATTTTTTTTTCAAAGTTGTATGTTGGTTTTGAATCATTATTCAGGTGGCCCTCGACTTTCGCACATAATTAGTTCCTGAAAATGTGTGCTAATGTTGAATGTACGAAAGTCGAGGGAAGTAAAAAAAATTGAAATTTTGTGTATTTTAAAATATTTATTTATCAAGTAAATATAAGATGTTTAAGAAGCGTTTAAGAGACACGTTTAAGTGGGGTTTGCGGGTGTTTCCTTTGAAAAGTTATCAAGAGTTAACTGTTTTCTACTATTCTTTTTCTTTTCTTCATATAGTATTTTATAACATGCTATGTTTTAATTGATTGCCCTACGCACTTATGCGTTCTCCATTGGGATCACAACCTTCCATAATATTTAAAAATTTGTCAAGGTGCGTGAAGGCTTCATTCATATTTTTCATTGTTAAAGAGTCTTCCAAAATAAACCTGTCTCATCTACATTAAATATTTGGCTAGAGGAATATTCTCCATCTTCAATAATTTTGGATAATTAGGAAATAAATTATTTTGCAGCATCTTTATCCGCATCAGCCGATTTTCCAGTAAATTTAATATTATGAAAAGAATACCTTATTTTAAAATTGTAAAATCAACCGTTACTTGCTTGAAAAACCGTGTTAAAATCTTTTTTTAATCTATCCTTCCAATCTTTGTGCAAACTAAGAGCTTTTGCTTGAATAATTGAAATACTCAGAGGGACATCTTTTTGATGTTGGTCATCGATCCACGATGACAAAGATTTTCCATTTCATCCATGTTTTTTTTTGCTGTGTTTTTTTGGAAACTTATCTTTAAAAATTGCGGAAATATATCTTTTTTTTCCACAATTTTGAATGTATTTCTTAATTATATTTTTTTTTTGCAAAATTGAGCATATCGTAGACCTGTTTGTATCATACAAACGTCCGATTGAAGCAAAAGATTCACCGCTATCAGAACGTCTAATAATTTCCATCTTTGTCTTGAATCGTGTGAAGTTTATGAGTCCTTGATTTATTTTTGTTCGTATCAACACAAGTTCGTATCAACACAAAAAATTAAAAAAAATTGTTTTTTTTTAATGTGCGAAATAGTGAATTGTGCGAAAGTCGAACGTCCGAAAGTCGAGGGCCGCCTGTATAGTATGTATATAAATTTATTTTTAAATGCTGAAAAAACTTATAGGCAATTTATATATTAAATAAATAAAAAATATTTCATTTATTTATTATAATAAATCTTTCATTGCAACATGACATGCGTTAGCCCAATGTGTTACAACGGGATAAACAAAGTCAAAATCTATATATTAATTATAAACTATTATTACAACTTATATTTATAAATGTTACTATTCACAACATAGCTCAATTTAATATTAAATATTCATATTTCGTGAAATTAGGAAAATCTAGGAAAAACCTAGTCTGTAATTATCGATTAATTTATTAATATATAATAATCGCTAGTTTCAATCTTCAAGAGGCGATATAAATTTAATAATACTAGGATTAATATGAGATTCGGATTTAAGTTGAGATTCGGATTTAAATTAATGACCGACTTTTAATGTTTAATAATTGCTTGCCTAAATTTATTTTTAATAAACATATTTTTATAATATTGCATATTTATACATGAGTTAAAATAATGACACATAAATTATAATTAAATACAAAATAGTGTACTTAATTAATACATTTCAAAGATAAATATATATCTCAATTTTATGTACTCTCTGTTGACTTTTCAATGGTTATGATATTAGTAAACTTATATTTGTTAGTTATTGTAATTTTTCAAACTTCCAGATAATGTAAAAAATAATTAAACATTGATGTATTATTCACTTTCTTAGAAGTAGAATGACGTGTTATTTGTTTTGATTTGGGAAAATTCAACTATTGTGGTGCCTTTTGCAGTTGTGCCATAGTTGGTAGTAGGTACAATGAATGAGCAGTTTCTGTAAAAAAAAGTTTAATAAAACGATTTTTAGCCATACTTTTATCTAATACGTTTCGTCCTCAAGGCTATATATTAATACGTTTTTTTTTGCAAATTTATTTCATAATGGTGTATAGGTTGATTAGTAATATTTGTAAAAGTTGAGATAAAAAGACAAATTAATAATTAAAAAATAAGAGGACAGTGTCATTTATTTCATAAGGTCTTTAATATTAAAAATAGGAATTTTAATCAAGAAACTAGAAAAATCATATTAATTAAAATGTATACATACATTTGTATATAGACATCAAATTTTTTTATCTGGTTCGTGGCTCTTTTTAGATGAAAGCTCAGTCACTAATTTGCAAATGAAGTTCAATTAAACAAACTATAGTAACTAAAGGAACAAATCGCATTAAAAAGATTGAAATATGATAATTATATCGAATCAAGGTATTAAAATTTTTTTCATTATTGTACTAAAAATTTAGTCAAAAATAAATGTGACATCAAAATAATTACAAAAAAATAATATTGATCTTATGATTGTATAAAGCGCTTTAGAAATAGCCATATTTTTTTATATATTTAGAAATATGTATTTTTAGCAAATGTTACTATTAGGCAAATATTTGAAGTTAACGTTTATTACACCAATAAAACTGACATGGATGAATCAATAAAAATATTAATTAGGAACATTTTACAAAAATATTTTCATTAGCCGACTAAATAAACATTGCATTACCAGCACGATAGACGAGTGATGTAGTCTCTGACTATTGACATGAAAAACTTGGGTTCTAATCCTATATGGACCTTAGTGTTTTTTAAATTTATATCGTGTCTGGGTTATCGGAATCGGTGCTTATTATATAATTGTAATTTAGATCAATCATCATATGTTAGGTTTACTCAGATTTTCCTCTTTAATCTCATGGATGAATATTGTGGTGATTAATAAAAACCGAGCTAGGTCATACATATAAGGTATTGAAAATTCTCTAATAAAGAGCCACTTCAGCTCATAGAGAATATCTTATATGTATTCAACAATTTTTTTTTATAAAACACAAAAACTTCTATACTTTTCATTTAATTTTTAATTATGAAAAAAAATATATGAATAATTATTATTTGATATTTTGTCAGAAAAAATACTGATTTAATAATGAATAATAAAAAATAGCTAACTAAACTTAAAAATTAGCTTCTGCATTTTCGTTGCATAGGTAATTGTATAATTATCTTAACAAAAAATGAAAGATCTAAACAAATTTCCCAATAAAATCACGACTAAACATATTTAATGTTTTTTTTTTAAATAAAAGTTCAACTACGATTGTCCATCCTTTTGCTCTGTAGGTACAAATATTCATTCATTTATGATACAGTGAATGTATAACTACCAGTGAATTTATATTTTAAATTGTGTCATAAAATTTTAAATACTAACTCAGCTAGTTCAGATGTAGAATACAATTAACTTAAAATTTCAGAAAAACTGTATTTATTCACAAATGTGGTACGCGTATTTCGAAATGATTAGAGATTTACAGATTTTTGAGGTTACATCATTTGACAGATTAGTAAATATTTAAAATAAATTAAACTAATAATAGTTTTAAAACTATAGCTTGTTTTAGAACTTTCATTAGGTCAATTTGTATTTGGTTAATTTGCTTAGTTTAGGTTTAGATTTAAACAGCAATTAACATTTCCAATTTTCGAATTGAATTTCAATGACTGTATATAATTTGACTAGCACCAATCAGTTAATTTATATTTTCGCTATATAAATATATATCTTCCGATAAAAACGTATTTGGATATGATTTTATTGAAACACCGGTGAATATATATTTCATGTATACATATTATAATAAATAAGATGCTAAACATTTCAATTCAGCCCACTTTTAAAAAAAATTGTAAACCCCTGATTTTCGGAATCGATTCCAGATTTATGACAGCTCAAAACCCCTTATGTTCCATTGTACATTATACACACAGTCGATAAACGTTGCACTAGCTAAAAGCCAAACTCAATTATGCAACTCTTATCGCACGTGCTAATACACTAGGCGCTTATCCTTGAACCGATTCTGGTAACTATTTCTGTATCGGTTTATAACCCCTCGTTTTCTCCCTTTGTTTCGGTCCAGCGTGCCAAGACTCTTGTTTTCTTTCCTCGACCATGTCCAATCCAACAAAACGACCGCAAGAATAAACACACGCCTATGAAAAATCACGTATTGCAGTTTTGTGTTGAGAGGTTGACCAATTTATTTCATAAAAAATGGAAAGATAAACATCTAACCCTTATAATAGTAGTGAGTCATCAACATAGACCCTGCACAATAGTGAGCCCACGATACTTTCGTACCTGGCAATCTGCCATTGGGGTCATGTGATAATTGTTCTGGTTCTGTGTGTGTCCAATGGAGGTATTCAGAGCGATGTCGTTTTCTTTTTCTGAATGACTGCTAATTTTGTCTGATGTGAGTCACGGTCAATATTGACAGCTCAAGTTAAACGCCACTTGAACGCCGGATATAAACTTTACGGTTAAATATATAAAGTGGTCTATAATTTGCAAAATTTATAAATTTTTTGGTGAGGTCAAGGTTGATTGTAAAGAAATATACAATTTGACTAAATTTGACATGCTTAAAAAAATGTGAGTTATGGACAACATTGTACAAATGCAGCTCAAACTTTGGTGTCGTGAATCAAAATTAGGAACAGATGTTAACGGTCGTTTAAGTTTGAGGGTGGAAGTAAAACGAGGGTAGATTTTCCATTCAGAGAAAAAGGTCTGACACAATTTTCCAAAGGGTCTTTGAACGCCTTCTGAATATTTTCGCTATCAACTTTCCGGTGTTTAGGTGTATCTCTTCCTGATTACCAAACGTTTGCATGATGCACTTAGGCTTTTGAAAAAATATACTTATCTATTACATAACAAAAAATAAGCATAAAAGATTCCTAAAATAACTGATTAATAAAAATGTACTACAATGTCTGTTTAAAATAAATAAAGAATCTCCAAAGTAAACAGCGGCTTAAGATTTTACTTTTATTAAAATGTTTTATTCTTCTAGTAAACAAAGTTATGCTAATATTTACAAATTCACATTTATTCTTATTAGAAGGTATTAATATTTAAAGTTATAGTTAAATTTTCATAAGTCATTAAAAATGACATTTATTAAACCATTAATATACTTTTTAGTGCTTATAAAATATAAAGGAATGAAACTTGATGTGGTATTGGCATTGAGTTATACTAATAATAGTCTTGTGTATAACAGTAAAAACATATCGCAAAGGGCCGGATTTTAAAATTTAAAATATCAATTTTCCGGCCGGTGAAATTCGACGAAGCGTTCAACCGGCAAACTCAAAAGTTATTTACTGATTTATGATCTTTGTTATGCAAATATTTTTTACGAAATTAAATAATAAATATCATTTTAGGTTATTGTGCCCCATTTTGCACTTTTGTCGGTATTATTTATTAAACTAATTATAACCCTTTTTAGTTTATAAAAATATGACTTTTGTTATAATGAAATGTTATTAGTATAAATAAAATATAATCTCTCGTTTACCGAGCTTACATTGACGGTTTTCACTACCTACCATGGCACAACGGTGATTCTATTAAGAACGCAAATCATTAATTTATTAATGTTATTATAGTCCAGTCAAATAAGGCGAAATAAAGGCTAAACCTCGGAATGAAAGATACCAAGCTGAAATTTTGCACAGACCTTCGTTTTGATGTTCTAAGGACAGGGTGAAAAGTCTCATAAAATATCGTGTCTGCTAATCAAGATATCAAAGGTCAAAGGTCACAAAATTTGTTTTTTGCAAATATCTCGCGTTTTATGCGTTGCACGTCATTAGATGCTTCACAAAACTTGTAAAGCATAAAATTATCTACAAGTTTAGTTACAATATTTGTTTTGTATCATTAACCGTTTTTGAGATATAGCGCGAAGAGTGGGAGGCGTACATCCGTTTATAGAATCCAGCGAGTATTTCTACCTGCTTAACTTGGTATAAGCTTTGAAAAAGTAAACAATCGTGAAAAAAGTGGTCTCGGCAAGTCGTTTGAACCATAATTTTATTACTTTCTTCATTGTATTATTAAGAATTAAAAATGAAATATTGCTCGACAAGAAATTTGTGCGAAAAAATTGAAAGAGTTGAGAGATGTACTTACGGAGTATGTACCAGATGATAAGAAGATCATTTCCAAATTAAGAGAAAAATATTTAACTGATATTATAGTTATAACGAAGATTGGATCATTCCCTTTTTTTTCTTTTCGCGATGCTCAAGCTTAAGTTTTATCCATAGCTTGGTATGAAAATAAAAAAGGCACTTCGGAAGAAGAACACTTGCGCGTAGTGGAAGCTGCTGCGGCGATTATTAGAGAAGATATTCGATCTTCTGTTGTTGAGACCAAGTCTTATCCGCCCCCGAGTAAAATATTAATGAAGAAATTCCGAAAACTTTATTACATTTTCTGCAAGAAGTTATTATAAAGAACAGAAAAGGAAAGACGGGGCATTTTAAAACGAAATACACAGCTATAAGACTTCCATACGAAAACGGTCATTTTCTTCGCAGTTATTAATAGGCCTATCTGTATTTCTTCATAGAAAAAATACAGATAGGCCAAACATCCAAAAAGACTTTTGGATGTTTTGTCAAGTTTAGGTTTTTTCGCTTCATATAGTGATACTGTAAAATGTTAAATTTCAGCTGTTTATCACCCACAGCCTAGTAATCAACCATCATAGTCAAGTGCCTTAGTACAGTATGCAGCAGAAAATGCAGAAAAATATTTATACTCTTGATGGCTATAATACTGTTCATATAATGGGAATGATAAAAGTAATAACTCCAAAATCTGAAGATATATCTGATGACCGCATAAAGAAATTTACAACAAAACCAAGTGCAAAGGAGTTAGCAGCACTATCACATATACCCCTTCTAGTGTATGAAAATCATGTCGTACCCGGATTGAGCAAGAGATTCAAGTTCAAAATTTTAATAATGTAGAAGAACTAACCGAACAAATATTTAATGTAGTTGATTTGTTGTGGAAGTACGGAAAGTGGAAAAATATCTCACCGTTGCCAGGGTGGAATGGATTTATTGAACAACTTACAAAAAACAATGAGAACTTTGTAACTTCTCGGATTCTGTTTCTTACTTTTATTCATCATCCTGTGAGTAATATGGACATAATTTACACTACATTACAGTGTGCTATAAACACTGCCAAGAAACATGAACAAAGAACATGCTTAATAACTTTTGATCAGCCGTTGTACATAAAAGCACGTGAAATCGTAGCAGCTTCAGATGCTAGCTCAGACTTGTCCAGAGTAGTTGTGAAACTAGGAGGCTTTCATATGCTTATGTCTTTTCTTGGATGCATAGGGTATATAATGAATGGAAGCGGAATCAAGGAAGCTCTCAGTACAATTTATGCATCGAATTCTGTCGACAAAATGTTGGATGGTCCCGCTTTTGCAAGAAGTATCAGAGGCCATACGTATTACTTTTTGCATTATCGATGATGATTTTTGAAGATATGGAGATTGAAAGTTATAATGCTTTAGATGGGTTCATTCAGCAGATAACAATTTGCGATGTTCTCTACGAAACTGTGGAAGAATGTACAGGTAACTCTGGCTCCGTAGTTTACATAGCGTTATCCTATAAACGGATGCGCGCTTCCCACTCCCCGCGCTATATCTCGAAAACCATTAACCATACGAAGAAATAAATTAAAACAAACTTGTAGAAAATTGTATTTTCTATAAGTTTTGTTAAACATTTAAGGACATGCGACGCAAAAGAGGCGAGATATTTGCAAAAAAAACGATTTTTATGACCTTTGACCTTTAATATCTTGATTAGCAGACACGATATCTTTTGAGACTTTTCACCATATATTTAGAACGCCAAAACAAAGGTCTGTGCAAAATTTCAGCTTGTTATCTTTCATTCCGAGGTTAAACCCTTATTTGACTGGACTATTATAATTATAATACGTTCTTAAACGCGCTCCGCATAACGAAGCCGAGTATCCTCGAACTGTCCTTTAACCTTAAAGCTTAGTTTTTAAAATGTTTGCCTGTACATACATAGGTGTATTTATGCAATACTTAATAGCGAGATCTGCAGCCGAATTTCGTGAATCAGAAACGCTTATAGATTCTAAATTTGAGCTATAGTGAAACCAAAAATCGTCACAGACAGCTCTCAGTTGTTCATAATGTCAATCTATTCGAGACAATAGTGTCAAAATGCTGTAAATTTATTTTTATAAAAATGTGTGCTAGTTTAAAAAAAATTTTTTAGACATAATATCTACAACACATCGACAAAAAACACGTCAAATGATTAACTGATCGTTTTGATTTGGTATAAGTTCTTAGTGTTGAGTATAATAAATCCAGTATAATCTTTCTCATATATTTAACTATACATTTCATTTTAGCTTAAAGGAAACTTACTAAAATAACCTATTAGAAACGTACTAGAATAACCTAAATAAGTTTTGGTAGCTGTAATAAAAAGAAATACAATTTTCTCTTATTTTTTTTTAATATGCACTAATTTATAAATTAACCCTATTTTTAAAAATTCAAGGAATTTTAAAGTTGTGAATTATTATAAAAATGTTTAGAAGGCTTTTGACAATGCGTAAAATATTATAAAATAAATCCATATTCATTTTTGCTATTTATTTATTATTAATTTATACTTCATTGATAGTAGATTATTAAAAAAATTTATGATGATCAACATTTTATTGTTTTGATCTATTTGTATTAGTAGGTTTTATTAATTGATTTTAACACTTACTTAAAAAAAAATAGGATATCAGTTTGATTATGTTTAGAAAATATAAGTTAAGTATTCATTAGTTGCTAGAATCAATCAAAGTGTGCATTTAGATTTTCGATAATAATAAAATATGTAAATTTGTTATTTTATCTCAGTTAAACACATACAAAGCAATTGAGGTCAAAGGAGTATTTTATGGTTTTCACAAGTATAATTGGACGTAACCATTGACACATGAGTTTTATGATCTTTAGGCTAATAAGAAGTTATTGACGTGTAAAATCATACTCCAATAAAGCAAATAAGACTGTTCATAATTATATAAAATATAATATGTATTTTTATTATTGTAGGACAGTTCCAATTAAATTTTCGTATTCATTTTTATAGAAACAACAATAATATCAATATGGCAATATTAGTTATTTATTCGAATATACGAGTATATATTTCGATAGCAATAAATGAATTTATTTATATTTAAAATAATGTTTTCGAAATGTTTAAACGGTTTTTTCGCCTTAAACAAAGCTTAACGCGGAAAATGATTTGTGATAATAATTGCTTGTCATTTTGTTATATTGAGCCGACATAAATGAACCTGTTTCGGGGGATCATCCTCCAGATTTTCTGGGGATGTGTTCTATTGCTGTGCTGGTTGGCAAGGTTCGAGCTCGCAGGTGTTTGAATTTCATGTTGATATTAAATTTATAGTGATAGTCTGACGTGTAGGGAATAATTATTTTCCACTCATCTAGACTTGATTAAAATAAAAAAATGTTATTTTATAAAATATGAAATATATACGAATTAAATTTTTTTTAATTGCATAACGTCGGGCGGCGGATATCTTTGTTAAATTGCGGCATTTCGTATATATATTATTTTATCTGTGGCCAATAAAAAGAAACGCTGATTACAAATTTAAAAGCGATCAATAAAGCGACCATAACAAATAAAAAAAAAATAAACATTTGAAAAAATCAATCAGCTAAATATGAAATATTTGTGTGATAAATAAAATAAAAATGCTCGTTATAATTTATTGGCTTAAAATAAAACAATGGCGGCCAGGCACATGGCGATGGTTTGAAGATCCACAAAAGATTTTCGGCCAGCTGGTGCGAACGGGAAGCGCGTGGACCGCGCGATTCCCGTTTGTTTTGACAGCGTCTATATAGCCGATTTGGCTCGTTTCCAGTCGTCTGATATTAGATAAAGAGACACGGCCATCATGTATTATCCGGTGTCAATCGCCTCGTCCGTCATCCGCGAATCGAAAAATAAAACTGTCGCCGGGTCGTTTCATGGCGCGCGACAAGCGAATTGGACCGATTAACATGGCGTAATGGCGACATTTGCTCGTATTTAAGATATACGACATAATTTGATAGAAACGATTTTTTAAAATGTTATATGATGAATGGTGGATTGACTGTGGTGGCTGTGGGATTTGTGTCAAGATTATTTGTGATTCTCCCTATAGTGGGTTGTGATGCATTGAGATGAAATTAGAAACTTGGTTGTATTATTATTTACTGCATATAATTTTAGTTATATACTTTGGTTATAAATATAAAATGAGCAGCTGTTGCTGGTTGCACCTTCTATATGTGTATTACAGTGACATAAATAAGAAAAAAGGGTTCAGATCTAATCTAAATCTCGTGGATAGAGTTAGCTAGGTCAGGTCGGTGTTAGAGATGGCTGGGTTCTCAGACGAACTGTATGTCTTTGAGACACTTATTCCATCTTCTTTTGGGTACTTCCCTAGCCTGTATTTTCTGTGATTTTTATATTCTTTGTGTTTAGTGTACATTTGTACTGCAAAATTCTTGTTATTTCTATCATTTATTAATTATTAATAATGCCTTTCTGAAATTTATTGTAACCTTTATAGATATCCCAATGAAAGAAACGCGATTAACAATATTGATTTAAGGTTTTTAACCCTAAGGGGTAGATTTCGCAGCCAGAAAGACGCCGTTGTAAACTAGTAATACTTTATTGTATAATATTACATATTTATATTGCGACAAATTATAGTGGGCGATTATCGTTTTACTCCGAGCAGTGGTGGAGAAGCTGGCGGAGGGATGATGTCCAATGGATGGTCCTCTGAGGTTTCATAATCTGGTGATGTTCCTCTCTCTATACGTATATATAATGATTTAATCTCGGAATGAAAGATAGAAAGCTGAAATTTTTCACAGACCTTTATTTTGACGTTCTTAAGATGGTCTGAAAAGTCTCATAAAATCGCGTATCCGCTAGTCAATATATAATATCAAAGTTCAAAGGTCACAAAAATCGTTTATTTTCAAATATCTCGCTTACTATACGTTGCATATCATTATGCCTGCACTACACTCTATGGAAGTTGTCCGAACCGAAGTTATAACTGAAGTCGGCTGAGACATACGTCTTCGAGTAAGCGACCACACTGCCACAAATTTCATATGCCGTCCGGATGGCGGTCGTGAATGACGTCCGGACGGTAGCTTTTGTCACGTACAGCTGGCATATTTGCGCGCGATCGAAAAATGTACCAAATAATCGCAATTTTTATATTGTCATATTATTAAAATTACGCTACTGATAATTATAAACGTTTGTGTGGGCACTCACCAATACAATATCAGTGAAAACTTTTCGGTCGTAAATATTCAATTTACGCAAAATCTTTGTCGGCTTTTACAAAATGCCATAATGCATAAAAATGCTACTTCAGAATACGAACACCACATCTGTGACTATCCTAGAATTTGTCGCCATCGATTCTGAATAAGAATTCGTTATGGTGTGATATTTATATTAACCGATCTAAGAAAATACATAAGGATATTCGAAACGATTTTTTAAACAAAATTAAGTACCACTAATTAATTTTTAATTATTTAATTTTATATGAAAAAAATATAATAAGGATTTCTGTTAGAAAAATATACTATCAAAAATATAATTAATCTCTTTTGGTGCCCTAAAATATTCAAAGATGTCAGTAAGAGTCTGTTGAAGTCCACGATAAGCATGTGGTATTATAACTTGAGCACGTGACCACGATGCAGCGCTCGACATGCGTGTTAACCATAGGATGCCTACGCGCATACTGAAATTGAAGCGAGCTATTCGTTCTATCTCAGTTTGCGAAACACCATATCATTATCTCTCTCACTATCGTCACTTAACACGCGAAAGAGCGAAACGGGAAAGTATCTCACCGCTCGCGCTCGAAAGAGCAGCTCCGACTTCGGTCCTTTTGCCGACAATGTTCGGAAGCGCTCGAAGCTTGCCAAATCAACTGAATTACCCCCACTTTACTTACCGTTCTCGGTAACCTCGGACAACTTCCGAGAGATTTTAGAGCGGGCAGAACCAAACTCGACCGAAGTAACCCACTATATGTCCGCACCATCTTTTTGTAAATTGCATGGTGCGTTTTTATTTAGAAAGGGTAGGCTTAGTCCATGTTGTACCGATGTAATTATTTGAACAACATCCTAGTGAATCAGAAGCTACTCGGTCCAGCTCTGAATATTATCACCAATTGGCATTTCGTCGTGTTTGTCGTCGTACTCTTCTTTTGGTAGCCCAAATTCAATTTCCAGATCATTATCGTTTTTCGTCACACTTGACTAAAAGGCCACAGGAAAAAGTTCACTTTCTCCATCAAAACTATTTGATTTTGATGAAGCGATGAAGCATGCTTGTCCTTGTCACTGGCCCCAATCTTTAGAGCATCGTAACCTTATTTTTCACAGATCGCGCCACAACATTTCTTGCAGTTGCAGAAAATTTTATTCAATAGTTCGTCCGGTACTGGCGGCAATCATCTTGTCGGCTCCAGGATCTCGTTCTGTAAATCCCAGTTTGGATCTAGAAGTAGATCTAATTGATATGCTGACGAGCTGCTTCACTTGTAGGCGGAAGAAATGATAATTGCACCGGTCTGTTGAGAATTTTGTATACCTCAAATTTACAATACTATGTTCTGATTTTGGAGTATTAAACATTTTTAAATAAAATATTTCGTGGGCTGTTTTTCAGTTAAAATAATTCGGGGGTAGAAATCGGGGTGCTTCTCGAACATTTTTATAATTTTCAGTTTTCCTTTCTTAAACACCGCAGATGTTGTGTCAAAATGTTCTTTAGAACGAGGATATTTGTCGAAATTTTTAGACGAATACATGCGTGCCTCCAAATTTCCTTTGCCAATTTTCTTGCTGATATGATTAGGTTCGTCCATCAGATCAATATCTTCTCGAACGATGATGGCGGTCTTTTGTTGTTCAGACGTTGCTCTATTGCTTTTATGTTTTTACTGTATTCTGAGTAAGCGTCGAATACAAAAAAAATATTAGAATCGAAATGCGTTTGCAAATAGTTTACGTTTTATTGAGAACAATGGAGAAAGTACCATCTTTGCTCCACACGACGCGATACACCATTGATGATGTATGTTACAGTTAAATATTGATAGGCTGATTGTTAAACTTTAATTTAACAAAAACAACATACATTTCGAGATTACCTAATATCTATGTATGTATGTTAAAGTGCGAATAAACATTTAACAAAAACCTTCCAACGCTTCGTTTAGATGTAAAAAAACAATATACCTGTTTTTTTAATTTTAACAACCGTGTTTTCAAAGTTGGTCAGTGTTTCATGTTTTCAGAAATTAATAATATCATAATATTTCAACGAAATTTTACGAAAATATTCGAATAATTAAAAAAAACGGGCGAATATTCGGATTGTAAATTCTAGTTTGTACCATTCATAAAACTGCCGTTTAAACATAAAACTTTCCCCTAAACCTTCTTTAACACTTGGATCACATCCATGTACTTTATTTCATTTTAAATGCAAACCTTTATACAATTATTTTGCTCCATTATTTTCAAAATAAAAGCGTGACTCTCGATAATGCATCTGTTTATTTGCTCCACATCTACCCTATATTGAATATATTCTATCCCAGTATATATTTTGTTAAGCGTCGCATATCCGAAAAGTCTACCAAGCGATACCAATATAAAAAGTTAAAAAAAATAGTTTTGTGAAAAGGGGGAAGGAGTTGGCACCGAGTGTTGAGTTGAAATGCGGCGCCAATGCAAATGAACGCGTATTATAGTAATGACAGGCAGGCGTCTTCTAATATTTACCCCCATTTTTAGATACAGACTGCTGTAAACAGTAGTGTGAAAACGTAAACGAAAATAAATACACTGCCGAGTCGGGAAAACATCACTTTGTTAAGTGAAAATATGCGTATGTTACACCCGTCGATAATATGTATAAACTTTTTTTTTTTTGAATGGGATTCGTTCTCATTGATCTTCATGTGTTGTTGTTTATTTATTATTTTTACGCGCGTATAAAGTTTGTTTGATATTTTTATGTTAGTAAATTCAATAAATTGTATACATTTGAAGTGAAAAA
Organism: Plectrocnemia conspersa; assembly: GCF_051122295.1. NCBI lineage: Eukaryota > Metazoa > Arthropoda > Insecta > Trichoptera > Polycentropodidae > Plectrocnemia > Plectrocnemia conspersa. The sequence continues at coordinate 14,865,525 of NW_028277176.1, forward strand.
ATAATGCATTCTATTTAAAACGATGTGTTAAAATGCATATAAAATATTTGCATTTCAATGTATATTATTTATTTTGTTAAAAAGCAGTATTCCAGATAATTGCACTTTTTTAAAGTATACACAGCTTTTTTTTTGATATATTCAACTTGATGTATCACATATGTATTACAGTTACAATTTGATTTAAAATCGACTTTTAAATAAAAAAACTACAACCTGTCCATTTGAATAATAATGTTTATCGAAAAAGTACTACATAGAAAGTAGGTGCTTTTGAAGGCAATGTTCCGCTACTTTTATTTTTTGTATAATATGTATAAAAAAGAGCTAAATTAACATATACCTGAAATACATCAGTATATAAGTACATCTCAAAGTACTGTAGTTTAGTTCAGGTTCAATATTTGAGGTCGGTTTTTACTTGTTTTTTTATAAATATATTCTTGAAGTTGGACCCCTGTCACCTCTCTTCCCCATTCTCAACAGGCCATGCACTAAGTGGCGTAATTAGGGTATGTGCCGCCCAGTGCAATTCTTAAAATTGCCCCCCCCCCCCAGGGTCATAAAATCAGAATTTCTTAAAATAATAAATTCGTTATTATTAGGCTCTTGTTATTCGTGGATTTATATATGTTTTAGTGCATTCAGGGTTAAGAACCACACTAGACAATCCCATCGCAAATATGCCGCCCCCAAGCAAGTGCCGCCCGGGGCGGCCCGCCCCCTCCGCCTCCCCATAGCTACGCCACTGCATGCACTTACCTTATCACCCGTTATATTTTCACTCACTTAATGTGGCTATCTTTTAATTTTAACGTATTTTTGCACACTTAATTAGAAATGCTAACAGTTATTTGTGGAGTATTATGTTTGCTTATACGTTTTAATAGGAACTGACTAACACATGAAAGACCATGGTTCGAATCCTTTATGAACCCTAATTTATATCATATCTGGCAGATAGAAGTTAGTAATTATTATATAATTATAATTCCGATCGATCATCATCAATTAAATTTATCTCACAGCTGAATATTATGATAAATAATTAAAATAAAATTTAACTGAGTCGTGCATATGACATCTATCATATATTACTATTGATAAATGTATCTGATTTATAGTCTTTAATTTCAGTTTGATGTCTCACTAATTACGTAGTAGTTATTGATTGTGCTTACTCGGTTGCAATAAAGTAATTAATTCAACTCTTGCGATTCGAGGTATATACTTGGTTGGACCAGATCTGATGATCGAAGTGGAAATGGCTTATTTGGATTTCAAATGAGTCGATCTGACGTAAGATCAGCTAAATGCAAGTTTAGGGCTAAAATGTCTTTTATTGTATCTAAGGTTCTGAATGAAGGTTAAAGCCATCTGGCTCATATACGATGATCTTCCTCTTTCTCAATTTATTATTGCTTTATCGGACGAATATTTGTTTTTATCTGCTATTGTTTTATTCAAATATTCTATCTGTTTAACAGATGCATATATAGACAAGAGTGAAATTGTGGGTACCTGCAGTTAAACGTGAAAATTAACCGAAACTTTACAAATAAAAAAAAAATTATTTACTATTGCTTATCCCAAAAGCACGGTACATATATTAAGTTTTAGCGTTAAATGTACAGGAAAGTATATATAGTAGCTTTGACTCATTGTCCATTTAACCAGGCTGCTAAAATGTCGTTATATCCACAATTAAATTTAATAAAAATCTTTTATGCCTCGTTCTACTAAAAATGAAAAAGTTAATAGTCCCCACGTTTGGATTCACTTAAGTTTTCTAAATTTTTTGGTTTTCTACATAAAAGGACTATTATTTCAAGTAAATTTAATAGAAAATAAATTAGTATATTTTAAATGTTTTAAGTCTTGCTTTTTATTGCTTATTCAATAATATTTTTGACAAACGTTATAATCGAGCTTTTAATGAGTGACTTGGAGCTATTTTTTCATAGGTAAATAATTCTGGCAGTAATAATTTTTTGCCACAAATATTAAATAGCTTATATAATATGTAAACTATTTACGTAAGTTTGTTATTTTAACAAATGACCATAACATAAATGCAATAAAGTAACAGACTTTATCCATCAATTAAAAAATAATAAACATTTTTTTATAATTTTTTAAGACTATAATATTATTTAATTATAAGATAAAGTTTAAAACTTGTTTTAAACTAACTTATTATACGCTACGTATCATATATTATTATAATCAATCATAAAATGTAATGAAAAACTGAAACTTTACGACAGTATGAAACAAGATGAAACAATAAATATTTTCATTTGCAGCAAAAAAGTTAGAATTATTGTAAAAATAAATACTTTCTCTTGCTAGTCAAAATGCATATGCAATATACTAACATGCATTTAATGTTTGCAAAGTAGCTTCTTTTTTATCGACTATTTTTTGACATCTCGCCAAACCTCATTCGCCCATAATCGCTTTTTTCTCATCCGGTAATGGATTTAGATGATTTTATTGAAGTTCATAAAATTCAACGTACATAATAAATGTAATTTTAAGAGATAAAAATAAAAATGGGAATGAGTAACATATTGATTATAATAAAAAAAAATATACATGCACACACAGATATATTATTAAATTAAAAATATATATAATGTAAATTAATAGCATAAGTTAACATAAGACTTTTTAAAGGCATATCTTATAAAAAAAAAAATTGTTTCTACCTGAGAAAATTAGTCATCAAAAATCTGGCGATTCTTTTTGTTTGAAATAATATTAATTTATTGTGTTATGATATTATAATATTATAATGGAACCTATCACTATTTTTGTAAGACCATTGTAACTTTTTCGCACGGTAGCCCCTGGAATGTATTCCCAGTGCAATATAAGAATCAGTTATATAAATAGTATATCTAGTTATAAAAATTTCTTATGACTTATACCACAATAGTTAAATATTATTTATATGTGTAAGCAAAAGTTAGCAATAACATCCTACTGTTTCAATTGTACTTTTCTGTACAAATTAAAAAATATGAATTCAGCTGTATCTTTTTATTTTGGAAATTATCCAAGCATTCTGAATGTATAAATTCGCAAATCTGATTCATTTTCCATTGATCAAGAAAAAATAAACTTGTATGTTTATCGAAAAGGTTTTTCAATCACGATTCTGCGAAATTGTCCGCTCATTCATATTCTTTTGAAAACAAACACCATTGTCTCAATAGCAAAGCTTTAAAGAACTCAATCTTTTACAGGAAGTCGTTTCTAAACCCACGTCATTATAACGTCTTAATAATTCCCACAAAACACTAACCAGACGCCCTTAATATACGAGAATTCACAAGAAAAATATATATATCAATCACTTTCATTTTAAAAATTTAAGCACAAAAGCTCTGGGGGCAATAAACGAATTATTATAGACTAATTAAAAGCTGTATATAACTACATACATACCATGTTGTTGTTTGACTTTTATTGTCTTCTCTTCGTGAATTTATCTCGGCGACTTTTCGCGTGAGTCACAAAGATCGCATTTTCCAACGACTGAATCACATCCGATGTTCGATTAAATATAGCTTAATACCTAATTTTTGTGTGCTTTTTATTAATGCCACAGTGAGTAACGCTCGAGTACAGATGTTCAAAAAGTTTGATGAAATAGATTAGATGAATCATTAATATCTGACACAAAAATAGCAAATTTCTGACTGAATATAGAATTTTGTGTATGGTTTCTGGATATCCCAGATTAGCTAGGATTTTCTAACAATATCACCGTCAAGAATAAACTAAAATCTGTCCGGAAATTGTATTTATTCGACTGAATTTTTATTTAACATGCATCAAAATAACTTTACCACTTACATCATGTTTCAGATAAGTTTCTTAAAAATTGTGCTAAAAAGCTTTATAACAATTTATATATTTTTTAACATCATATTTTCTGAAATCATAATTTATGCGAAATATTTTATTAATGGCATTTTTTTTTTTTTTTTTTTTTTATTTATTTTTTTATTATATTTTTTAATTTTATTATTTTATTTTAATTTTATAATGGCAATAAACATATCCACTCCTAATATTTACTTGATTATTAGTCGTGCTTTCTTTGCTGCTCAGTGTTGCCATATAGTTATTTTCCACTCCAAGTCAAAAACAATAAAATCGTACCTTCGCGGTGAAAACACTCGATTATCAAGCGTTTATATTACGATTTTTATAGCAATATTACGAGTGAGAATCGAAAAAAGCACATCTAAACCGAATTTTGACCAATAGGAATGCGCAAAAAACAATTATCCCTTCTCAGAAGTCAAAAATCCACGTCAAAAGCAATAAAATCGTGCCGTCGCCGTCGCAGTGGGAACGCTCGTTACCGAGCGTTCCCACTGCGACGGAGCCGACACGATTTTATTGCTTTTGACGTGAATTTTTGCCTTCTGAGAAGTGATAATTGTTTTTGCGCTCTCCTATTGACCAAAATTCGGTTTGAAAATACTATGATCAGTTCTATTATATAAGAAGTCTATAGTAATATCGGTTAGAATAGCTTTTATATTTTTAAAACATGATTTTGAAATGCAGACAAACTGTGCAATATGTGAGATAGGATGTCTGCCTGTACATATTCTTCTCTGAAAGATAAGCTGGCTTAGTTTGTATTTTGGACTTGACTAAATGAAAGTTCTATAATTATAATAAATTTTAGAACTTTCATTAGGTTTGGGTTTGAACAGAAAATAGACGTTTCGCAACCGTGAAATTGATTTTCATAGACATTTAAAGCAGCATTTTAACGGCCATCAGTTAAATTATATTTTCGATTGTAGAAATATATATCTACTGGTGAAAATGTATTTGGACTTAGCTAGTGAAAATATAACTTTACCAAGAAATACATATTCGCTGTAATATTTATATACCGGATGTAAATAAATAATAATAAGTATGTAAATATATATATTACTACATATAGAAAAGTGGAAATCATATAATTTAACTAGCTCCTGCCAGATAATTTATATTTTCACTGGTAATATATATCTACTAGTGAAAATGTATTCCAATATGATTTTACTGAAATGACATATTTTAAAAATATTTTCGGGATAGATTGATACTGTTTTTCTTTTAAAAATAAGCACATGAAACTGAATGTATTATTTATTTATTTTGCTGCATTAAATCTATCTGTCAAAATACCGAAGATATAATCTATAAAAACGTTAAATTTATATACTCCAGCTGGTGCTGTTGTTGATTTATCGGTATTTCTTTGCTTCTTCTTTAAGTATTCGACCTTACTTTTCAGATCAAATACCTGAATTTACTACTACTATGATATTATTTAAACGTTTAAAAAGCATTAAAGTCAGCAATAATTTGCAAACAAATTTTAACACAAACGAAGTTGCTTTTTAATAATAATGTTTATTATGAAAATACTACATGGAAATTGGGTGCTTTTGAAGGCAATGTTCCGCTCTTTTTATTTGTTGTATAATATGTATAAAAAAGGGCTAAGAAAATAATACTGGAAATAAATCAGTATATTGGTACATATTAAACATCTGTAGTTTAGTTCAGATTCATTATTTGAGTTCGGTTTTCACTTTTTTGCTATGAATTTTTCCAGAGCTCAGAGGCTCCTCAAGGAAAACAAGGATTTGTCCCCTCCCCCTTCTTTCGACAGGTCTGAAAATACATACACATCTAAATTGTATTGCTTAGCAACTAAAATTACTACTATAGAATGAAAATATTATATTTTTAGGTATGCTATTTTAATTAAAGAATACTAGGATAAAATATTTATTATTATTTTTGTATCTGAATTAAAAATGTATAAGTATCTCTAGAATTATTACATTAATATATAATTTATTGATACATAATACACAATATAAATTAAACGTATTAAAGCTGTCCGCACTTTAACAAATTGCACTATGTTTCATTGTCACAATCAAACTATAAAATTGCTCTTAGTCGATTGCCAAAACTATTAAAACATATATTACACATTTTTTAATAGCAATTGTTATTCTATCCCGAAAATATATTTTTAGGTCAACACATAACGTGTGTGGTCATTTTTTGCAACGTGTTTTAAAAAGCCATAAATAACACATGTAAACGTCGATAAAATCACATAAATTTTTGATTTATGCACATGAAAACATTAATATTGGAATGTGACGAAAAATTCTTATGGAAATATTGTCATCAGGGTCATAAGGGTGTCCGAAATAGAAGCTGCATCCGCGATGCAGCTGAAAATATCTAAGGAGCGCCAGATGTGTAATCTGATATTTGAAATAAAAAAGGGGAGAAAACAATATTATCCGACGAAATATTTAAGCGAGCATGTTTAGGCGTTAATAAAATGATCGGTCGGAAGCTTTGGGAAAATTTATGGAACGAGGGTCACGGTTAATAGGGTCTAGTCTAGTTTTTGGCTGAACTTGTGTTAAAAGTTAAACGAGTAAACATTACTGTTGATCTGGAAATTCATTACCAATGAACGTAAGATTTTTTAACCTATATATTTTGAATTGATTCGAATTGTCATAAGACTTTTTAAACAAAAAAATATATAGTAAAATTGACTACAACAAAAAAAGGTGTAATCATAACAACGTATTAGATATAACTACTATAATGAAATCGGTTTAAAGAAATAAACTACACTAATCAAAACATGAAATAAGGCAATGATCGTTATGTAAAAAAAATTAACTAGAATGCGAGAATCATAGTATCATATATACTAAAATAATTTAAAATTTAGTTCTGAGTGGTAAATATTAATTTTACAATCACAAGATCAATGACTAATACATAAAAAAATAGGTTTGATCCCCTAAGAATCCATGTGTTTTTAATTGTGTCTGTAGAAAATAAATTTGTGATTATTATATAATTTTAAGTCAAATAAATTAATACAGATTGGGTTCTCGTAAAAAAAATAATTTAGAAAATTTGTTGAATCATAATTCTAAATACTTTGGAAGAATTTTTTTATAAATTTTAAGCTACAAAAGTAACTAAATATGTATAAAAAATTTGCTAAAATTAAACTAAGCACAATGTATCTTTAACTAAATCTGTTTAGTCACTTCAAAAGCATCGGTTGTAGTCATTGGATAAAATCAACATGAAACCTTTTTACTGACATCAAAAAAATGTGCGAACGAACCGAAATATTTCGTGCTTCAATTTCATTCTTTGAAATCCGAAATATACACAAAAATGTCGACAGACGACAAAGCTTATTAATAGGTATAATTTTAAAACATAAATAGCTATATGTAGTCTGAATCATTACAATATATATGTAACTTTTAATTAAAGGGTGGCATAAAATATAGATTTGATTATATAAGTTAATAAAAAAATACAAGAAAAACCATTTAAAATGTGACTTGAATTTGAGAAGACTACTTGGCAAGCTCTTTATTATTTAAGGATAATAGTTATAATGTTTCAGCTAGGAAAATTTCATCAATAATATTGTAAATCTAAATTTTCTTATAAATTAACAGACCATTTTAATTTGGCTATTATATAAATACATTTGATACGAATCTTACTTACATTATTTTAATTGTGTATTTTGAGAAAATCTCATTAAAGGCACGAAATATGTATCTAAATATTCAACAGATTCAAACCACGACTCTCAACTAATTATGATGGGAACAAATTAGCTGCAAGGTCTGAATAATTTGTTATTGTGTTAAAAAGTCTTTTTAGAACACAAAAATGTAATTTTTATCAAGATTACTAATTCATTATGAACTTTGTTATAAATATTGCCAATCATTTTTATCGTTTTTAAGCTATTGATACACAACATTATATATTACACTTAATCAGAAACAAATTAATATGTTATAATAAAATACGTTACACTTTTATAATGTTTCTACAATGTTTTTGTAATATATTACTAAAACGCATAGTAATATTTTCAGAAGTTATAAACAAATTTGTTTTGAACAAAAGGACAAAAACTATCGTTGTGTATTTTAGGGTAATAGGTAATAATTTAGGGTTTAAGTATATATTTGCAATTTTTGACTTTTGACATCTGTCGCAAAATGATCAAATACAGGCCTCTACTACTACGTTATTGTACAAGTTAACTTAACTTTAAATTTTCTTATAAACTTGGGAATCAATATGCAGTTTAAATAGAAATAAATCAAAATTTTAACCACCGTGTCTTGATTTGTTCCAGGCTATGCTATTTTACACTCCTCGCTGGCTTTGGAAAGCCTGGGAGGGAGGCAGAATACGAGCCTTGGTGACGGATTTAGACGTGGGTGTTTGTTCAGAGATTGAGAAGAAGGCCAAGAAGAAGCTCATACTGGACTACCTGTTCCAAAATCTCAAATATAACAATTGGTGGGCTTATAAATACTTCATTTGCGAGCTACTCTCGCTAATAAACGTGATAGGTATTGGAGATAATAATAAAATCAACAACATCACATAATACACGGGTGTTACTACATTTCAATCTTCAATGTTTTTTCAGGTCAAATGTTCTTAATAAATAGGTTCTTCGACGGCGAATTCATGACTTTCGGTCTGGATGTCATCAGATACATGGAGGCCGACCAAGAAAACAGGATAGATCCGATGATCTATATATTTCCGAGGTATGCGAAAATCGATCGTCGACTAGTGATTTTATTGAGATTTATGTCTTGCGTTTTGGGAATGCTGATTTATTTTAATCTTGTTTCAATTTTTTTCGATTCTCTTATACAAGGTATATTATAATTTTTTAATACACTATATTTTGCTGTATAAATTATGCTACATTTAATAAAATTAGATCAAAAATAGCAGCTAGTAATAATGTACAATTTTATTATAACGCATCTGTAAAATTAGTAAATAATTTCTTAAGAAAGATCTTTCTGAAAAAAGACTGCAGTTTTTGATAAAATTTAGATGATACAATATTATTAGAATTTACAGTTTTATGTTTTAATGCAATTGATAAGATAATAAATAACATTTTAATTCTATAAAAAATATTACAAAAACATTTTTATAATTTTTCTTTGCTATCTATTGTAGTCGCTATTTTCTATAACTATTAAAAAACGTATTTTTAATGTTATATATAATAATTACTTCAATTATTTTTTATTAAATTTCGCAGAATGGTGAAATGCAGAATGTTCTATAAATACGGTACAAGCGGTGAAGTGGAGCACCACGACGCCCTATGCATCCTTCCCTTGAACGTGGTCAATGAGAAGATTTACATATTCCTGTGGTTCTGGTTCGTCATCCTGGGCTGCATGACCCTCCTAACTCTAGTGTACAGACTGGTGATCATATTCTCCCCGCGGATGCGAGTATATATAATGAGGATTAGGTTCAGACTCGTCAGGAAGGAATCCATAGACACCATAGTCAGGGAATCGAAGATGGGCGACTGGTACCTGCTGTTTCTACTCGGCGAGAATCTGGATACGATCATCTTCAGGGACATAATGCAAGACTTGGCCAACAAACTCTCCGGCCATAACTACCACTTTAGAAGTGTTCAAGAAGCGTGACCAAAGCTTAAACAATGGTCGATAGCGTGAACGACCATGACGCATGAAACGGACTTTACTTTAAAGTGATTATATTCGATTTTTTTACGCATAGCTGAAAATATGTGCTTTAAGACTGAAAGTCGGCAATATTAGAAGACTCCAAGGCGAGAACATTTTAATTTGCATTTTTATGAAAAAATAGTAAAAAAATATCTACTAGAAAAACTTGTGTAATCTTTTATATATATATACACTCACATTGCTCGAAAATGGTATAAAGTCTCAGAACAAGAAAGTCACATTTAGGTATAGTTTTTAAGAACTATCAGCTGTCAGAACCAAAATCGTTTAAAAAAAATAGATGTATTCAAGAACGTTCTAGTAGTATACAGAAGCTACGGTCTCTTGTTGATCTTCAATACTTTCCAATCCTCTCAAGAATTTTTGCACTAAATTCTAGACAGTTGAACGTAGAAAGGAAATGTTAATTTTCAACATTTTCATATGCTCATTGAGAAGCGCTACCATCTTGTAAACACTTCTTCAATGTTCATTAATACCAAGCACGTGCGGTGAGATACTTTACCTTTCGCTCGCTCGCGTGTTAAGTGACGAGAGTGAGTGAGAGACAAGAGCGCGCGGAACGCACGCCATTTATCTCTCACTCACTCTCGTCACTTAGCACGCAAGCGAGCGAAAAGGAAAGTATCTCACCGTACGCACCGCACTCACATCACATTGATTGCCATGAGTGCTGCAATCAATTGAATGTTTTAGAATAAATTACATAAATTAACTTGTTAAAAATCTAAAAAAATGTGTATCAAAGATTAAAAACATAAAATAACATATCCATCTGTTTTTTTACATTTAAATAATCATCACTCAAAATTGGTACTTTTATTATATACTATAAAAATACCAGTCAATCTGTAAAAGTCTGAAAATCAAGAAATTACGTTAAGTTCTAACTATAAGTTCTTGCCTTGGGGGTCTTAATTATGTATTTAATTAAAAAATAATAATAACACAACATATCGATCGTAATAATAATTATTAAAATCTCGCACAATTCAAACACTTCAAAATTGTTATGTCCAAAAGTTTGAAATGGCATGTATGCTTCTCCGCCATTTTAAATTACGCGTTCACGTACACATTTGTAAATAGATTAAAAATATTGTAATAAGTGCGTCGATAATCGAAATTCCTGTTTTATCGATAAGACGCGAAATTTTGTTCTATGTGAATTAATTATATTGAATTAAGAATTTGGGTGAATTATGTGACGAAATAAGCTAATTATTTGTGATATTGCCAATTTTATTTATATACAATAGCTCATAGATATATATTAAAGTAATTATCTTAAACATTTCAATGAACTCAAAATAATATTATAAACTGGGGACAATAATATAATTTTCATTTATTGGTACTCTTATATATAGTAATATTATAAAATAAAAGGTATTATATAGATAATGTATATGTTTTAGTTTGTATTAATATTTTTTAACGGTTTAAATACTGAAGGTGTATCAATTATCTTCATTCTGGGGTCAAATGAAACATTGTTTAGTTAAAGAAGTAGTAGTGTTATATAATTTCTGGGACTCGAAACAAAAACTCTGAACAAAGTGGTTTTGAGATGAGTTCAAATCTGCCAAATTAAAACCATTAAGAGAGTTAAGAAAAGTTTTTAACAAGTCTAAAAAAGCAGGGTCCATATTATATGATCGATGCACTAAAACGTTTTAAATTTTTTTACGAGTCTATATAAATGATTGGTGTCGCTTTATCATTGTGGAACGCAATGTCCTTTATTTTGGTTAAATCTGGTCTCAAGTGGTTTTGGCAGCAATTCAAATATAGTAAATTTATACTGCAGTAAGCATATAATAGTCTGAAGGTGCAAAGTTCTGACAATATATGCCAAGTCTGGTTATGGTGGAACATACAATGCTCTTTTAATTGATTAACTTTGACTTTTTCCTGTCGATTGCTTCTTTTAATTTGTCAAATTGTGAGCAGAACTTAGTGGAATTAGTAGTTTCTAATAGAATCAATTGTTTAGTTTGGTGGCAGTAGTAAACGATACTGTTACAACCCTACCAGATATATAACATGATCTTAGCGTTAGTCTATACTTACTCATTTAGATGTAAATTAATGTTATTTTACTGAATATACTTTGTAAGATTAAAATTGTTAAAAGTAATCAATGGTTTGCTAGCCATATGTTTTTAAAAATTACTACTAAATAGCAAGCGCGTACGGCGAGATACATTCCCTTTCGCTTACTCGCGTGTTAAGAGTAAGTGAAAGACGAGGGCGTGCATTACATGCGTTCCGCACACCCACTTCTTCTCACTCACTCTCGTCACTTAACACGCGAGCGAGCGAAAGGGAATATATCTCACCGTACGCGCCTGGTTGATAGTAACTATATAAATAAAAATAATATTTTCGTGTGTGAAGTTATTAATGTAAAAAAAGCTAAGTTCTGCTACAAAACTGAGAAAACGAAGCAAATTATGTTACAACCTATTAATTAGAGATAAATGGTTACAGCTTTTCCATGATGACTAACACTGTATGGTTCTAAACAAATCAAACGTTTCAATTATCCCCACTTAAATAATAAAATATATATGTAACAACTTAAGCAATTTAAAATAATAAGAAAAGTTATAGTTAGATAATCTAATAATTATATTTGATCTCTATTTAGTTCAGCGAAGAACCAAAGAGTGGAGGAGAATATTTTTAGGCTTTCTTCTATTTTTCTCATCCCCGGTTTTCTCTATATTTTTTTTATTTTTTCTAGATATATTTTATAATATGAGTAATATGTAGATATAGTTTAGGAAACTCTAATTTCTTTAATTTTATATAAAAAATAATTTATTATAAAAATATGAAAAAAAATATTCGGTCACATTGTTCACTTTACTTCTTAATCTACCCTTGTTTTTATTATATGAATTTATATGTATGTATGAGTTTATTTAGCCTAAAATAAAGCGATTTATATTAATAAGTTCTACGGAAATTTAAATTAATTATAAAAAAGACTATACGAACGAACATTTTATTAATTAATAAAAATGACAGTGATAACATTGTTTAATGTACGCATATATTTATATATATATAATGTTATATAAATAAATTATAAATATTATAATAAATCGAAAACACCACACGATGACAACTGCCAAACTTTTATTACGTTATTATTATTATACATAAAAATATGATAAATAAATAATTTGTACGCTGACCATACGTTTTTTATTTTACGATCAGATGTCGTGTCGCTAATTGTTCTCACAGCTGTAGTGCGAAAACTATAGAACCGATTTCGATGATACTTTGTCCTATTTTAGTTTTAGCCATGGTGTTTGGTTTACGTAACTTTTTGTGCAGAACATAATGTGTGCTTGCACGTGGTGCCAGCTTCCGCAGCGGCCATCTGCGCTTATTGCCGATTCCTATTAATAATCCTATTCGTTAAGATGGGATTACCGAATAAATATAATGCTATCTGGCCGCTGCGGACGAAGACATGACACAAAAATAGATCTCGAGAATAGTGTACCAACATGGGAAATCGGAAGAATGGACTGGAACACAATGGAGACGTCCGATAATCTATTTCGGATCGTTTATAGACCGTGCCGGCGTGCTGCATAGTTATTTTATGGTATGTATGATTAAGTCGATACGAATGTGAAGAAAAAGATTTAGTTCCTGGACTATTAAGGTATGTATAAAGATTGTAGTAAGTTATGGATTTTAGTCTAGACTCGAGATTTTCCCCCGGAGTCTTTATAACTATATAATCTGTGTGACACTTTTGTGAACATAAATATTTATTGTAATACTTTTATAAGCTTATTGCTGAAGACTTAGTCAGCTCATTACAATATGAATAGTGTTAAGAGTATAAAATTATTTTATTTTAGATACACTGCATAATTTTAATAAAAATATATTAGTAATAATGAAGTTGTCTTTTTAAGTTTTCTAATATAGCTTTTGATACAAATAATAAGTTTTTTTTCTTATGTGTCTAAATATGTTGATTTATTTTTATTTTTTTTAAATTTATAAATTTATGTGTAATCTTCAAAAAATAACCTTTAAATAGTTAATAAAAATATAAATTTATTTGAACTATAATACGTTTTTAGTTTCATATGACATATTATGATTTTGAAGGTAGTGCGTTTTTTTGCACGCTAAAGTACGTGTAAATTTTCAGGAAGCCTAATCGATATTATAAATAAATATAATATGAAACAATATAAACAAAAATGCTGACCTAAATAAAAAAATATATTTATCTTACTTACTAAACGATTTTCTTCTAATTTATTCACCATAAAACTGATAATTTAAAACAGAAACTAAAGAGAAGTTAATTGGGTAATAATTGGTAATTTATGTTAGATCTTAGGAATGTTGACTAAATTAAACCAAAATATAAATATGTTACGTTTATTTAAGTTAAAAATATAAAAAAATGTATAAAATCATTTTGCTGTGTTATATAAGTGGTTTTTAATCATTTATATTTAAGTCAAATAAAAACCTCATAATTTATGCAACGAAAAATGTATTAAAAGAAATATCAGGAAATATTGGTAAAAGCTTAGTTTCATATTTTAAAAATTAATTTAACTTAAATAATAAAATTGATATTACTAAAAATATATATATTTAAAAAAATATATATATATTATTTTTATATAATAAATTTATATTTGTATGAATTTTTAAAAACTTACCTTGGTTTAAAACAGGTAACCAAGTATCAAAAATTACTATTTTTCTTTTAATTTCGATTTTATCTGCTTTTCTATATTTTTTTACAATTTAGCTTAAAGTATTGGTTGTATCAAAATTGATATGGTATGATATGTGCTATTTTTTTTGTAAAATTCTACAGTTTGTCACGCCAATATAATTTTTTTCCCAATATTTTAATACTACTTTAACCACAAATTAAAAGCTTATCTTCTAAAACGTTTATTTTTATAAGATAGTAACTAATGATTTCCGACCGCAGTATGTTTATTTATGTAAAATCTAAATATATTATGACACAGTCGGTGAAAGTAAAACCTTGTCCTTTCGTTCATAATTAATGCTTTTCAGCCAGTGACACTTGTTGGTTCGGCTCCATCGGGCAATTTGTCTACTAATGGTCTACTGTTGATTATTCCGGATTCCTAGGATGATTCTTCGTCCACAAAATTTTATATTTCTCAAGAAAACAACGACGATTTAACAATATTTATAACGACCAATAAGAATAGGACATTAATTCAATAGTAAAATCTTTGGAATAAATTCAAAAGTTAATGTAGTCAATTAACCTTGGCAAGACTGTGGATTAATTTGTCAGGAAAAACAGATTGGACCAAAAGGTATTAATTATATTATTTGCTTTGATTAATATGTATTTCTAATATATCTTATGGTTGCCGAGCTTTGAGCTAATATTTATTGAGTTTCAGTAAAAACTGAAATATTGTATTGAAAATAGCAACATTAAATATTGTATAGTATCGCAACTTTCAATAATTAGGCATAACAAAAACTTAAATAAATCCTAATATTTTTAGCAAATATTATTTCAGCGCACCCAATCGCTCTCGGTAAATATAAATATCTCAATTACAATAGACCCATTTAATATCTGGGTCTATTGCTATGGTGTTCAATACTACAAATATCGCATATGTGTATTTATATCGGTTTTATGCGCAACGGCGTTACCGCGATCGCAATTCCGTTATTTTAACGACCCACTCGGCCGTTTTGTCCATTTCCATGTTTACCGAATGGCGGAGTGAAAATTAACTTTGGACGACTTGATGAAAAGTTCATTCCCTTAGCATCCACAATCTACAAATGAAACACCTTCGCAATCCAAACGGGCAAATGACGCAACTGATCGAAGATGTATCGATCTAAAATAACTTTCAAATAGACACGAGGCGTGCAGTATAAAAAAACGTTTGTGTCCAAACAAAGTGTAAATTGAGCAACAAATTAAAAGTTAGAAAAATATCATCGACAAAGTAATACTTGCACTTCCACGAATACGAATTATAAGAGTAAAATATACATTCTTAGCTACTTACAGCATGGCTCTTCAATCTTGATCATGTCTGAAGAGCCCTCACATGCTCCCCCCCCCCCCCCAATGATGTCCCTGCACAGGCGCTATTTTTTCCATATTCCCTTTCACATACAAATATAAGCCAGAATGCTGCCACATAAACGGCATTATTGATTTATACTTACACTTCGCTCTCACTTTGGCTATATAATGTGGTCCAGACAAGCAGTCACCTTAGAGCTCAATTTTTGCGAATTAATGTAATTACGGCAACATAGCGCGTATCTGCAATATATAAATTTAGTAACGTCTAAATGAGTTTGAACGATACTATATCATTAAAAATATTAACGATAAGCAGAAATTTAATAAGCTTAACAATATTATTGTGGTTTACTTATTGCCAAAATTGTATACCACAAATTTGGGTTGCGGTAATTTAACAAAAATAATTTGTATGTAAGTAATATATTAAGCATATGCCCAAGATTTATATAGTTTTATTGAAAAGATTTGAATTATGTAAATAAATTATTATATTCATTAATTATTGTTTTGTTTTATTAAAATAAAACATATATAAATATTAGTATAGATATAATTATTATTTAAATTATTGTTTACTGTACTATTATGAAGCACGTTGATAAACCCATGTCCACTGTCAACACTTCCCTGTTAATTTATAGCACTTTCACTCCAGGACGAGGCGAAGAGTTAACGAATTCCAAGAACTCTTCTGCTCCATTTTAAAACAGTATATTTCATCCTAGTCATCTAAGTTGTCGTCCGTTTTTCGTTTTTATTCGTGTTTAAAGACACATTCACCGCATCTGATATTTTTTCTCTTCTTCCAGAACGTCCCACCATTATAGTGATATACGGCAGATTACCATGATTTGTGACTCTACAGAAGGACGAGCTTCAAAATGTCTCAAACATTGTCGAATCGAGTTATTGTAGGAGTTTGTAGAATGTTTATTTTCGGAACGGACTAACGATGTTAGAGTTTAATGGTTATGTGCAAATTTTGAAGATGCACTTGGAACAAGAACGGCATCGTTAAACGTAAGTGTGATGCTATAATTTATCAGCGACCGTTAATAATTAAGATACTGTGTCTGTTTTATTATATTGTATGTACTTAATAAAGTGCAATACAAATATGATTTAAATTATTTAAAGAAAAATTGTGTAGCCATCTGTCGACACATTCTCATATTTTTTTAATTAAAAAATTTTTTTTTTTGGTTTAAGACCGTGCTATTTTTTAATATAAAATTTTTTATATTAGCTTTAAAGCATTATATTATTCTAAGTAATAATGAATCATATATATAAAATTTATTTATTTAATTATTAATCTAACATAATCAATGACAAAAAAAAATATTCGTAGGTACTTAGTGCTTTCAGCTTTGAACGTAAAAACCGTCACTTGAAAAATGTTTTTATGACTTTTAAAGTGAAAATAAAATAATGAAAAACTTGAATTAATTTTACTTAAGTAAAATAAAGTTATTAGTATTAAAAAACATTTTATCAATCTTATAAATTTAACATGTTGCTAGATTAATTATAATTATGTTAAATATTTTGAAATCAATATGAAAACAATAGGTTATAGGAAATCGTTTCAAAAACAAAACTATCTTAAAGTTTGCTTTGAATAACTAGTTTTATACAATACACGAAGAAAAATATTTTTATTTGTGTATCACAATATTTTTTATTATTATTTTATATTTAGAATTAAAGTTCATGGGTGAAAACTTTAAGCATTGAAAATTCATTCAGTTGATTCATCTTTTGTATTCTTTGATGTTATACAAATTATACAATATTGACAAATCAATAATTAGTGTTTTCAAATATCATATTCTGTCACTTTTGCTGTTATTATCAATAATATTTAAATGACTAATTTTTTTTTTAATAAAATTGTGTTTTTAATTTTTTTTGTAATCAGTTAACACATAAAGGATTCAAATTTATTCATTAAATACATATAAATGTATTTTTTTCCATATTTAAAAATTATAGCTGAATTTTTTTAAGCATTTTGCTAATGTAGATTAGATACAGGTGCATTTCAAGTTAATAAATTATTAATCTGGACGTTTTTCTTGATATTTTTATTCAATTTTTTTTAATGTTTCTATTGGACAAAAATATTGAAAAATTACATATGTATATAGTTTTTTCTACAAAAACAGTATCTTATTTAATTTCTTTAATTTTTTTATTAATAGATAATTATTCTTTATTAGTCTTATTCCTTGTAAGCAATAAATTACTATTTTCAACTGAATTTTTGACTGAAAACTTATAATATTCTATTATAATAACGAATAATAATATAAGATTGGAATCACTATTACCATTCATACATAATTTATTATTACTTATTAATAAACATGAAATCAATACGTTATAATAAATTTGTTAATGTACAGCTATGTACTTGTAATAAGTAAAATTTTCATTTGTGTCCTTATGATTTACTTTTATTACCACTGATCTCCCAATTCGGTTTACTGTACGCTTGCAAGTGGTAGATGTACAAGTGTGCGATGAAAATGATAGGCGTATATCTTTTCATAATCGTAAGGCTTTCATCCATCCATTCACACTCGAGTTTGCAAACTCATCCACCCGTGCCTAATGGGGGCGGAAAGGCTTCTGGGGGTGAGGGCAAAAACGGAAACGATAACGACGAATCCATTTTGTACTGAAGTAGTATCGTCGTACAATGAAAAAACACTAGACTCCATTCAAATTCGGAAAGTCTTTTGTATTGCTGCTTTCTGGGTTCATTTGCGAAATATCAATTTTCCGTTAACCAACATACATATCCTTAATAATATTTTCACTTTATATTTTATTATTATTTTTTATAAATTGATAATGCAATTTACTATTAAGTGAAATATGGACCTTACAAAAATATGGGTGTCATCTATATTATAATTCTTCAAGCTTGTATTTTTCAGTTCTTTAGAACATGTTCTGCAAAGTTGCTAAAGTGACGTACTATAAGTATTTCGTTTTATTTACAATAGCAGATAGCTATGTCAGTATATCATAAAAAATAATAAATATATTTTTATTTTTTTGCTTTATTTATTAGTTATTTCAGATATAACAAAAAAAATATTTCGCTTCCTATAGAAAATTATGATAATTTTGTACAGTTAGTAATATACATTAATTTGTGAATTTTCTTGTCAAAAATTCAATTGAGTCGTATTTTAAAAACATCTGAAAATGATGCATAGTAGGAGGTTAATTACACTAAATTTTTATCAGGTTTTAAACTCACTGAAATCTAGTAGATTATTACAGTACATATATGTACTAATGCTGCTGAGGAATATAGATCCACTAAAACTGTGTAGTAGAATGCGGTTTATTGTAAGGGTGTTTATGTGATCCTAAAATTGATTTTTAGTGATTTTCATTCTTGCTTCAAGTAGTCTCAACTGTCAACTTATCTTGCTTTAATCATGTGTTATGTGCCACTCTCCCTGTATAATCTTTTAAGCCTGTATAGTAATAGATTTGATACATATGAGGTCAATGAACTTGTTGTTTAAATCTAATGTATTATACATGTAAAAGTATTTATTAACATAATATTTTTATATTTAAGCAAAAATGAAACGTGTCAGTAATGTTTTATTTTATGCAACTTTTTATTATTTTTCAAATTTCTATTATGTAGGAAGTAGATACTTAGTAAATTTGATAGTTTTTTATATTTAAAATAATCGCCTTTGAAGAAAAAAATAATTATAACTTAACATTTAATTATATGTATATATAGGGTTATGCGTTGCTTTAAAACAAGTGGAACGTTAGTAAGAATCTGAAGGTTAGGGGTACAGGGTCCGAGAGATCATTATTTAAATTTTGGTCCTCGTACGATGGTCGAGTGGCGTCGTGTGCTCTTTGGATAACTGCCTCCTCTATCCCAACAGACGTCCTGCCCTTCGCCATCATCGAAGGGTGGAGGGTTGAAAAATATGAATTTTGCAAGGGCCAGAAAAAGGCAAGCGCCGAAAATGACAAAAACGTCAACGGATTATTAAAACAAGGCGTATTATAATGACTTGAAATGAAGTAAGATGTGTAGTTAAGGGTGTATGAGATGAATAAAAAATCTTGAATAAATGTGATCAATTTTATTTAATACTCATTTTTAATTATCTGTGTAAGATTATTTTCTACTTAATAATTGCTGTGGTTCACATTATCTTATAGTAGCTGTGTTTCAGATTTTTGTATATAAAGTTTATATGCTAGAATGTGATGAGATGTGCTATCGAAATACAAATATTTCCTACACTGAGTCAATCTGTAAGGCGTCGTGTTGGAGTGCGGCTGTTTAATCAATTAAAATAATTATTATTTTTTTATATTTTTAATGTAATATGTTTACTTATAAATTTTATAGCTAGATTTGTATCAAGCTATACGTATATATGTAACGTAAATTATTTTAAAATTGTCTTGATCTTTCGTATTATTCTCCCTTAATGGCAGACTCTTCCCATACTTTTGTATAGGTAGTGCTACTCATTTATCGAAAACTTTTGAGAAATTCGGTAAAAGTAAAACACAGTTCGTATTTATATTATTCCAGTAAATACTTTTGTATTTAGAAAATCATTTTATTGATTTTATTTTACATTTTAGGTAAATATTTACGTTAGGTTAGGTAATGAACATGAAGAATGATAAAACATTTATGCGATTAATATAATTTTTATTTATTAATTTATTACAAATTTCTGATAATTCTGGCTAAAATATTTATTGCATGTTTAATTACCGGTCACTTCATATCACCTAATAATTTCTACTTTGTATGATTTATAGCATTAACTAAAAACATTGGCTCTTATTTTATTTATCTGGCGAACAAACTCTTCTCTCTAATCTCTATAAAATACAACCAAGTTCTAAGTATTTGATCCTTGCATTTTTAATTTTGTATTCACCGGCAAATGTCCAAAGATATCGAAACAAAATTTTTGGTCATAAAACTATAATATATATGCTGTCAAAAAATGTTTTCGGAGGGATAATCTGAAATATCTACCCCTTTTCGGAGAATGCAGCTATTATTTGTCTTTAAAATTGCAACTGTTATAAAACATTTGAAGATATTAGTATGAATTTAATTTTTAACAAAATTTTGCATTCTTGAGAAATTCCTGAGAAAAAATACTACGTGGCACTTGCTAAGTACGAATTCAGTGCAAATCACTGCTTTCTTCATCTTGACTAAAAATTTAAATCACTATTTGCTGCAAAAATCAGACAACTACTAAAAAAACATACTCTAGTAAAAGAGGCGATAACCAAATACCAAACTAAATACCAAATCTAGAATTTTTATAGTGCCTTTTTTTCTTAAGATTAAATTTGTACGAATATTAGTAAATGTTTTACAACCACTGCATTTTTTATACTGCTGCATAAGAAAGGGCAGATCTGTGCTAGATGTTTGAAAACACGCATACTTTCTTGAAAGCTTTTCATAGAGGTAGGAATTATTTGAATAGCAAAAAAAATATTTTTTTAACTACTCTAATTGCTTTATCTTTACTTTGATAATCTAAGAATTATGTTAATAATTAGATAAAAAGAAACCACTCCGCTTAGGAATTGGCAGATTGCAAAAATGTTTTAGTGCTTTCTAAAGATTTGCGCCATATAAGTCTCGCTTTTTCAATAATTCAAAGAGGATTTTATATTTAGCTTAGAAACAGCTGTTAAATATAGCAGTCTGAAATTCCTTCGTTACTTGCCCTTCTAATCAATCGAAGTAGATTGATACGATTTGGTTATTCGCGTTCAATATAACAAATCATCATCCTTTTGAAGTTCTTCCAATAATCATCCACTTCTCTGTACTTATAAATATGAAAATATCTTCAATAATTTACTGTGCTATTATAATAATTTAACTATTTATAAAATGTATTTTTATATTTATCAAAATTTCTCGTATAATTTTCATTTCTCGCGAAATGAAAATCATCGAGAAACCAGAATGCCTTATTATTATTGCTAATGCAACAAAAAATCTTGGAGTAAACATTCCTAAAAACTTATGGGACGTATTTTCACACACATTTTATTATTAATTTATTACAAAACAGTCATTTTAAGTAGCAATTCTTCTTAAAATAGCTATCGCTTTAAATTCTAAAGCCCTGCATCTTAAATTAAATGGTGCTGTACTAATCTTAAAGATTTTTTGCAACAGCAGGACATAATAAATGCACACAAGAAATGAGACTATCTCGTACACAATTAAAAATGTAAATATAAATAAAAATAAATATTGGTGGCCATTTTAAGCTTATGTTGCATGTCTAATATATACAATTTACAAGTAATTTTAGTATTTAACATACTTTCAAGGTTTTTATTTGTCTTATTCTCATATTTTACCAAAATAAAGTCTCTAATATTTATTCCACTTATTTTTTGTGTTTAGCTAATTGAAAAAATATTAAATAAATCAATAATATATACAAAAATAAAATTATTCGGTATTAAACTTTTGCAAACATTGATCTTCATTTTCTTAAATTATTGTATAATGCTAGTATGAGACCAATTACTGTTTACAATATACTATATAAATAAAAGTAATGATTACAATAATTGCACTTTTTTGCGATGAATAATATTTAAAGCAAAAATACGCGTTTTATTATTATTATATTTTTATTCCCCTATTATTCAAATTTATATGATTGCTCGTTGAAGTGCCAACGATGGCACAGCGTGAGACCAATTTCCATTTGGTAATAGCTATCGGGGCTACGACACCGCTACGGGCTATATACCAACAAACGATTCTGAACAACTGGCATAAAACATATCTACATATAATCTCAGAAAATAAAAAAAATAATGCACATCTTCCCAATAGCACTTACATCTCAGACATGCAAATTCAGATTGATCTGGATTAAACGTTCTTGGAACCTGTTAATTCGCAACATATACTTGCTAATAATTCTATATTAAACGACGATAAAGCATCTTAATGAGGGTGTGTTGGTTATATAGAATACATGTTTACGTTATTTTAGAAATTATCCTTTGATAGGTCTATCTAACAGGCGTCTAAATATAATATAATAGTCTAGCTGACAAACGACCGTTGATTGGCTCGTCGGCGGTAATTTGTGCAAATGACTTGTGACGGGTTTCGAACCCGACACCCCCGGCTCACAAAGCCGGTTTGTTTAAAACAACACCCCCCCAATTCTCGCCAACTTAGTGGGGTCGCTAGCGGCGGGGACTTTGTTAGGCTTGAGCATATTTTATTCGTATTTATTTTTAAAATAATATTTTTTCTATATTTATATATTAAAGTTAATTTTTTTCCCCATATCATTTATGTTATAAAGTATTATAAAGTGAAACATCTGAAACTTCTATAAATACTGAAGAACAAAGAAGTTGATGAAAATGATATCCACAATATTAAACCTATATTGGTCAAATTGGGAACAAATTCAGTTAATATGTCCATATCAGACTCGGTGTACGACAGAGATGTATCTTATCACCTTTGCTATTTAACATGTACTACGAATCAATATTTCAAGAAGCTTTAGATGAGAGTGATCTGGGAATACCGGTGAATGGTAAACCAATAAATAACATAAGAATTGTGGATGATCAGATAATTCTAGTGACCATAAACCACTGATATAAAATATGAACCAGCATGGTATAAAGATAAACATTCGTAAAATTAAATGATTTATTGCAACAAAAAGATCACTTCTTATACCAAACAAACAATGAAGCAATATCAAATCATACAATATAAATAATTGAGTACATGAGTGAATGAGAAATAGGTAAGAGCTCGAATAGAAATGGCAAGAAGTTCATTTTAGAATGAGACCTCTATTCTCTAACCATGACCTGAACCTTCAGCTAAGGATGTGCATCGTTCATTATTATATTTTCACGATTCTCCTATACGGAGTAGAGGCATGATAAAATTAAAGATTAATTCGAAAAGTAGACATCTTTAATATGTGTACGTATGCTCAAGATAAGGAAGCTTTAATATCTCGGATATATTATAAGAGGACCGAAAAATTTCATTGTTTAAAATGTAATTATAGTTTTCATATTATTTATTTACAATAGCACACTAACAAAGATCTCTGGGGAGCAATTTGTGTGATTTGGATACTAAAGTTCACCGTGTACCGTAGACATCTAACGAGCCTTAATAGATTGTTTGTTATTCATGTCGCAGTGGTTAATAAGCGTTATTCAGGGACGCTCTTTATCCTATATTTATTCATTAATATCGCCCCTTTCATTATGGGACCATTACGCGCCATTAAACACACATTGAACCGATATTTTTATTTTGGTACATAATAAAAGAAAAACTTTAAATTTACCCAGATAGTCAATTAAGGTATCTATATTTTTAGATAAATAATACGATATTAACATTTTCCGTTTAATTTTTATTTTATTACAATTTACATTGATACATTTTCATTAACACTACTACACAAAGTTCATCTTTCTACGATCTATGAGTTATACATTTTTTTACAATCATTTGTATCTATTATGGTCCTAATAATTTGATAAGTTACAACAAATAAATATTAACAAAAAATAAATTATACTTACAATATATACAAAATAGATTGAAATAACAATTAATATTAAATAACAGTTTAAATATTTGTATTAAGATTCACAGAGGACAGCCGTGTCCTATATATGCCACGTTTCTGAATATAGCCGCTGCTTGTGTTAGAAGCGGACAACAAGGAGGTCCTCCTGGATTAGGTCCGTTTCCTATTAAGTTCTTTTCGGCAGAATTTTGCCCTCCGGTGACAGCTTGTTGGCGAAGCTGCTCCAATCTGAGTTGGTTTTGCCTTTTCCATTTTGTCCTGAAAAAAATACAAATATTTTATTATGAAAAGAAAATACCAATTCGTTTCGACAAAAGGCCTAACAATAAAATAGATAACTCAGTTGTGAACAATTAATATAACAATTCAAGATTTCACAGACCATCTTTTAGCACATCCATCCCAAGGCGTCTAAATATACTAATCTTGTGTGCATAGAGGATGTGCGATAAAAAATGCGTCTATATTGCGAAAAATAACTATTGTCACCTACCCCTGTTATAAGCGATCTTCGAAATTAACCAACTTAATATATCAATATTTCGTTTGTAGGATCCAAAAGCGATGCAATTGGCACACAAACATCCTCATCTGTGATTCGCCAAAGCTGTCTCGGATCACGAATATAAAAGACGCAATTCAAAGAAAAAGCGCTATATTACTTAATAGCATATTAAAACATCCATGACCAAAAAAAAATTTCATAACTGGATTCTCAGATTTGAAGTACTAGATTCTCAGATTATTATTTAGATATATGTTTCCAAAAGTTTTTTGGATTTTCAAGTATAAAACATATTTTTTGTTCAAAATAAAAAACTTAATATTATAAAAATCATACTAAAAATATCACATTTTCTTCTAAATATTTTTTAATCCACATTATGTTTTTTTGTTTTACAAAAACTATTGGAGTCGACTGATATTTTGCAAGTAAAAAGTAAAATTTAATGTTGCAATAATATATTTAAATTATTATATTTATAATATAATAAAAGTGCAATAATATACATATATAGCAAAAAATCACCTTCTGTTTTGATACCAAGTTTTCACTTGAGTCTCACTCAAACTCAAAGCATCAGCAACATCTCCTCTATCAGCCACAGAAAGGTACTTCTGACATCTGAACTTCCTCTCCAAATACGCCAACTGAGCGTGCGTAAAAGCCGTCCTTCTTCTCCTAGGTTTCCTGCTCCTTCCATTGCTTCCAGATCCTTCATTCTCCGCCAAATTTTGCGATATATTATTGCCCATATTTGAAGTGAAGCCCAATATATGATTCTGCAATGAATTCTTCGCCAAGTCTAGCGAATGATTATACACCGAATCAGGCATGCCTCTGATGTTCAAGTGATGGATTCTTGCTTCGTAAGATCTTCTGGCCAGTTCGTCTTCGCTGGAATACACATCGAAGGGTCTCCCGGAAGATTTCTGTCTCTGAGAATCATCCAGGCTGTTAGACGACATGTTGCTGTTATCTCCCACGGATATATCATCTGTCGATCCTGGATTGCTGCTTCCAGGGCTGGTGGTTATATTGGTGTACGGATTTCTGGAGTCTTCTCTGTCGTGGCGGAACGGAGACGATTCTCGGTCTGAAATTGAAACGTTGTATATCTGTTATATACGTGTAATTGGATGGTTTTACTTTCAAAAGAGACAATAGGGACGAATCTCGTTAGCGAAACAATAAACCGTTGAAAAAAATGTAAAAGTTGGCGCCTGAAAGCACTCCTTAAGCCCGGCTTAGTCTTTTCATCAAACGTGGCGAGTTTTGTGTGTTTAATAAATAAAACCGAGCGACGTGTTTCAGTCATTAAAAATATTTTTTTAATGTAATATATAAAACAATGTATATTAATATTTTTTTATTAAATTAATTTATAACTACCAATTATATTTTTTGGTAAAATTAAATATAAATATTTAGGAATTCTTGAAAGATGATCGTTTGTATTATATTTTGTTGCAATTTATTTGAGAAGTACCAGGATCATCATATTTTATATTGAATTGTCAATAGAATCATGGATTGCATCTTGATCTTTCAGAGTTATTCCTTTTTCAGGTGTTTCACTTCTATTTTTTTCTTCATTAATAACAGATGTGTAATATTCGCTTCTGGTTCAACTGAATTTTGAGCTTGCGAATCCGTTTGCCAATGATTTTCTAATTGGACCTTAATGTGGCAGTAATCAATATATAACTGCTTTTATTACGGTCAGCAACAATAATTGGTTCTCTTCTAATCTGAAAAAAGTGTTATGAATTGACGATCTTGCGATCCTTTAATTTTTTTATATTATATTAAAGTTTCTTCTTCTGAACGTAATTTTAATTAAATATGGTAGTCGAAATTTAATTATTTACAATAATTCACAACAATTTTGTTCCAACTTCATTTTAGATATTATTAATAGTTCAACTCATTAATTATAATGAGTTCAACTACGTGTAATCAATGTAAATTATCTACACTAAACAAATAAAACATATAAAATTCGCTTTATATAATTTCGCTCATCAGTCAAATTGTGAATTTTTGTGAACATAAATTAGAGGGATTGAGGCACAATAGAGCAGTGAATGGCATAATATTAATTTGTACAACAAGCACATTAGGGGATGAATTACAAGGGGCAGTTCGTGCTCAAGGGTTGACGAAGGAACAAACTAATTTACCACATTTTACGGCCAATTTATTTCCTTCCCGCTGAGAACATCCAACGTACTCTAGAGCTAGACTATTCATATAAAAAATCTTTATATACAAATAATTGTGCTAAATATACTTCTTAACTTCATTAGTAAAATAAAAATAGTATACAAATAAAATAAGCGTATTAAGTATTTATTTCACTGTGTATTTATAAACGCCACATGTCAATCAATTGAAATTATATGTGACTTATTGATAATGGTTTGTTTTTGACCGAAATTTTAGGAGCCATTGCTTTAATTAAGACACTAAACCCACTCATTAGCTGATGTGGAAAAAGAGGCTTCTTCGATAATGACCTTCACATATTCATCGCGTTCACTTGCATGTGAATTACGCCATTAATATGCCCACTCGAGTCGTACCTTTGTCGTCAATTACGTGCTAATCCCCCGGAGAGCCAGGCGTGATGATACATTTATTCATAAACAGTCGCGCGATGTGTATATATATAATATATATTTTACACAGTATCAAGAAAGAGGTTTGTAGCTGTCTAAATTATTTATTTTATGCATTTATTAGAAATATGACTTAGCGTCAGGATAAATAAATAGCATATATACAAACATTTCATACACATACATATGCTACATATACACTTATATACATTTGTATATATATTATATACACACGTTTTATTACAGAAATTAACTATATATTAAAACGCACACCTTAAGGAGATATGCGCTATCTCATATGAATTGTTCGAGCTCTTTGTAGGTACCACTGAAAGAAGCTGGAAGGAAAATGAAGCGCCCTAGAGTGCTGACGTAATAGCCGCGACGGATAAGAATAAGGGACGCAATCGCCGAGCATCTACGGATTGTCGACACCATACCTCAACCACTTCAACAAGGGATTTATAAAATAAATGTGAATAGTACAATGAATTGTATACCAAAGCTAAAGAAAATACGCTAAGATAATTAATAATTATAATAATAATAATTATTACTCTCTCCTTTCTAACAATAAAGATTTCAGAAAATGGAGCCATATTTGAAGAAGATAGTGTTGTGCTAGTAGCACGCGCTCCGCATAACGAAGTCGAGCATTTTCGACGTTTTATTAAAAAAATTACCGATGAGCATACTAAATCTCCATTACTCCAAAGCCATCGATAAATGAATTTTTGGTTTAAATACTTTCAACTTAACTAAAAATTAATGCTCACTAGATGAGAAAATCGATAAAATTGATCAATGTGACACTTGGTAATGATAGATATTTTTGTAAAGACGGTGAATTTGCATTTGTGTGAATTATCTAAAACATTTTCAGGTCATTAGCATATAATTAATATTAATGGCCTTATGTAAGTCATAAATTAAGATGAGAAAGAGCAAAGGATATCATTTTTTTCCCTGCGGTACTACAGAACGAGTGAAATATCAAAGAAACCGAAATTACCTTATTTCCGAAGATGTACCTGACAATATTTTTTGAATAATATAGATATTGCCTATTTGATTTTTATTACTGGGTGACGTTTGAATGACCTCGAGAAGCATGCTAGAGACTATGGAACGACGCGGAGGAAAACCGCGTTTCTGGTCTATTGACAGGTGACATTTACTTTTTAAATAGTATATTGATTATATTTAATTTTTCCATTATAAAGTACTATATTATTGTATTTTTTTTATATGACAAATACACTTTGATATTTTTATAATCAAAATAGCAATGTTGGGCAAAAAAACAAAAATGTATATTTTTTTAGATTTTAATATTATTCTGCGTAATCTAACTAATCTTATTATTTTTATTAAATAAAATTATACATGTTTATATTGGATGCTCCGTTTCTGAATTTGTTACACAAAGTTGACCGTGAGAGAAGCATGCATCATATAAATCAAGTTCTGTAACGTTGTGCCACTGTATTTATTTACTGTTATGGTTAAGGAAGCCAAATTAATAATTAAAGCTTCTTTAGATAAAATACAAATTGCTATAAATTGATAGGACTCTTTTAATAAACGCATTATTTACAATTATTTTTTGTAAGTCAGAATCTCATGTTCTGCTTAATGCCTTCACAACTTTTATCTAAATTTCTCAGCAACATTATATGCCGATGACCCTTGAGGGTTAGTCTGTGCTATAAAAATCTAAAGTAACTAGATTTATTTTTGCCCACTGAGTGTAAAATAAACGTGCTGCAACTGGCATTATGGTTTGAATCGAGATATTTAGTTCACCTACTTTTACGTTGTTTTTAGTAAATATTGCTCGTTTTTGAAATAATTTGCTTGTCACTGTATTAGCATTATCAAAAGTATTCTTATTGCACGATCAATACAACCTAAAATATTTTATTTATTATATTAAAAAAGCAATTTATGAGTAATATAGCAAAATAAATTATAAAGGATAGTAGTAGTTTGATAAAAACTCCACTGATGATTGTTTCTCTGTATCTGCTTTACTTAAACTGGCTATTTTAAATAGAATAGACCCAAAAAAGATTTTCTTTGAAAAATAAAAATATATAATCATAAAAACAGCTTTTTTAATAAATAATAAGTAATTATGGTAACATAATATAATTACACATATTAAACAGAAAAAAATATACCATATTGTAATCATTAAATGAATTTTAATTTGTAACTATATTTCTTCATGGTTAATTATTTCAGCGAAAATAAAAACTGCATTACTAATATTCTGGTTTTATTCTAAAATTTATATATGTGTTTTTTTAGTTAGTTATAGTATATTTTATATTTATTGCAATAATAAGTTTTAAAGGCTTATAAAATCCAAGTATGTTATGTTATCTGTTTTAAATTAAACCATAAATTCAAAATATTTGTTAAAAGGCCGCTAAACTAACTAGAAAATAATGAAGATAAATAAAAAACTACTAATGATTTTTAAGCAAACAAAGTACGCACGGCAAAACCGTGCCGTCAAAAGCGCGCTGTCAAAAAAACGCAATGACAAAAGCGCGCAAAAAATAAAAAGTGGAAAAAAGCTTAAACGTTTAATAAAATCTTAAATAAAAAACAATACAATCAACATCTTTCTCTAATACACAATAAAAAAGTAAAGGGAAGATAATATTATAAAAATAATAGTTATGACATTGACTATACTAATTACAATGATATATCTATTATTATTTTTTTATTTTAAATACATGACCTTTTTTTGCATGCCTCACTAAAATATTTACCATGTTCAGCATATTAAAATATTTATTATCAGAGTTTTAAAATATTTGTAAAGTTTTACAATATAATATTATGTTATATAAACAGAACGTATAAATCAGATTTAATATCGTAAGTTATTATTCTATGCCAAACCTCTAATATTACCTTCATGTTTTTATTTTATTTGTTTGTGCAATAATTATAAATATATCTCTCATAATTTATTCTCAAGTTTTCTACTGATTTTTAAATTAATATAATATTATCTATACACATAAACCCTAGAAATTCTCAAATAAAAAGAATCTTATATAAACCCTGAAGTTTTTAAATTTATATAGTGTCTGGGAGATAGAATAAAATCTTTTTATATATTTATAATACCGATTGACTTTTCTGATAAATATAGTGATAAATAACATATCAAAGATCGTACATATATTAATTGTGAGCATAATAATAATTTATAATTCATTAAATATATTTTTTTGACTAAAGCAACTTGATTTTAATCTAATATTTAGTACCACATTGGGGTATCGCTGTCATGATGCAATAAATAAATACATATTAAAAATACACCATCAATTATTATTGAATAATATTAAAAAAACACAAAACTTCTGGTTCATTAGCGTCAAAGGGAGTTTTAACAGTTTGAATCCAATCAACGCAATCCTCGACAGTCAATAGGGTCACACGTGTCAGACACGTGTCCGAAAGGGCTCGTCCTTTAAATCCTAGTTTTTCTCGGTACATTTATGTGTGATCTTACTTAAGTATGTCCGAATCATTTTTTAGTTTCAACCACTTGTTAAATGAATTAAATCACTTGTGTTCCGTTTCAATTGAAATATACAAATCAAACCGCAATTCATATATAGATAGATAGATGTGAAAATGAAAGGGGATCGTTAGATTTGTTCATTTATTCACCCTTTTTGGGACGCCCTCCAAACATGCCTCGCAAATCAGTTGCAATTGTCCATAAATGGTAGGGCGATAGAGAAAAGACAAGATTGTTTGTAGATAACAAAGTATATAATAAGATTAAAAACATACTACTTAATAAAAAATAAATGATCTGAAGTTCCTCAGTGTCCAGATAAATAACTATTTGGTAATATTTGATGCGACGGGTTTTAATGTGCCGCTTCTGTTGAGTACATCAAAATCTACATTTATTACTTTGATTAATATTGATTAACGAGCTTATAAAATATATACACATATCTTTTAATTTATATGTCTTACTTTTACATCAGTCACAGAACTATTGTATTTATATACCTAAAGTAAATGTTTTAAAAACGATATCAAATCGAGCTAATCTAAACAACGATGCAATCAATTACTATAATAACACAATTATTTTACACAATAAACAAGATTGTGTACGGAAAATATGCTACTAATTATCCAGCTGATTTCATAGGACATTCTCTGAATATTTGTAGATTTACATACATGGCAAAAAATAAAATTTCATAATAAATTGCCTTATTGTCATGATGTCTGCTAAAGAATTTTGATTTACTTACACGGTACTTTAAAAATTATTATTAAATTTAAAATGGCTTGCAATTTCAATTAATCTAGCTTAAATCATAACGATATATTTTTTACAAGGACAATAGCCCAATTAGACAGGAATTGACTTCAAATATGAATTCTTCTCTCGTGGTAAATTTTATGCCACAGTATCCCGTAAAATTTTTTTTAAAAATATCAACAAAATTCAGAAGAACAAGTTAAAGTCAGTAATGCATTGTACATACATATATTTGTTAAAATAATATCTTAGTTATGGGTTCATGTACTTTTATTTTAAGAATATAACTTATAATCTGCATAAAAAACTAGTAATTAAAAATACGATTCTGCAGAAAAACTAGCAAGTATAATATAAAAAAAATATTTTTAATATTAGTCAAACAAAGAGAATGATTTATTTTTGATTTTTTAAAGCAATTTACTATTTATATTTATTTTTTATAAATATATTAGACACAATGAATTTTATATATATATATATATATATAAAATAATTTATTAAATATATTATTTACCTTGATTGATTGGTTGTTTTCCTTGCAGAACATCCCCCAGTAAGTCCCTTATCAAAAACGACTTATGTCCTTCTTGGTGCATCATTTTTATTGCACGATAGAATTTAATAACAGCATAGTAATAATATATTTTAATTTTAATTTTATTTATATTATCTTTATCAAAGTTACTTTAATTAAAAATAGTGTTATGCAAAAATTAAATTACTTAAATTAAAGTGAGTTAAAATTAATTTTCATGGCAAGGATCGGACCGTTCACTTTCCCGCGTTCACTGACAACTAACCATAAACAACTGTCTGCTGTTTACTGTAAAATTGGGTACTAAGCCCAAAGCTACCCCCACACGTTCGACGTGCATTTTGCATATTCTTTGATTACCACATTTGATAACATGGATAACACGGATGCTTTAATTATCACATTTGACAATGTATCGATATAGTATCTCAGCGAGATATAATATTATTGGAATCTCAGGATTCATTGGGATTTTCACTTACTTTATTTCTATATTTCGACTGTAATACTCCATCAATGGTCACGAATTCATGACCATCACTGGAACATCACAGCTGAAATATAGAAATAAAGTAAATGAAAATCGCGATGTATCCTGATATTTCAATAATATATGTATCTATATATATATATATATATATATATATATTTACTTGATTTTTGTAATTTATAATACGATTTTCCTACGGCTATTAATTTTTTTTTGTACCGGGTGCCGAATCGAATAAAATGTTCCTTTACTTCGTCGCAACAATCCTAGTTCATCATTGCAAAAATCGATTGGTCCACGATGTTGACACATTGATCTTCCAAAAATATATGAGGATTGAATCGCGGATATTGAAACACTGCGTTTTACATTTTAATATATATAAGAAAAATAATAAATAACAATTTTCATTTGATTCATATTTAAATATTTTTTCTTTATTAAGAATTAATTATTATTTTATATTATTATCTCGCAATTATATATTTGATATTTGTAATTCATAATACGATTTCCTTACGGATATTAATTTTTTTGCACAAGGTTCTGAATCGAATGGAATGTTTCTTTTTTTTTGTCGCAACAATCCTTACATCCTTAAGAATATTTCAAAATTATGAATCAAATGAAAATTGTTATTTAGTATTTTTATTAAAATTAAATGACAAACTAGAAACATTTGCTTTAGTATACAATATATATTCAGAAACATTTATACAAGATATAAAATGAGTCATCCAAATAACCAAATTCAAGATAAGGCCAATCGACATAATGTATATACATATATACATATAAATAAAACCTAAATACTAAATGTCTTGATTTATACCTTAATTTATGTGTAAGTGTGAATTTATTATTTAACATATATAAAGTATAATAAAAACGCTTTAAGGAGAGTACAAGAAAAATTTCTTTACAAATAAATATCCATAATATGACATTGAAATAATGAGGAAAATATGACTAAACAATCATGCTATAGCAAGTGAGTAATTTGATGAATTCTTTGAACTATTGATCGGTGAGTGTATCTCTTAATAATTACAAAATTTGTTAAAATTTTGATGAAATTTGTATACATTACTGTACCTTTTATTTAACTATTTTTTTTTAATTTTATTTTTCCTGTTTTTTATTAGCAAAATCTCTCAAGATTTTGTCAAAATTTATACAATTATTAATTTGCATTAATAGTTATTTTTTTAAATTATCGATAAAACACAGGAAATTGAGGTAAGCCGTTTGCATGATAATTATCATTATATATAGTTATATTCTGACCCTATAAAGCATTTCACCACAATAACAAGTTCAAAACATTTTGCACACATTACTAAAACGTAATTTTGTGGCTTAAATTATAAGTAAATTAATGAAATTCAAGTATTTATCACTAGTGCACTTGATATAAGTTATACATACTACGGTGAAGGTTTTTCCGCATCTAATAATTAATTTAACCTAAAATATTATGGCTGTTGTGAAGATCAATGTTTTTGGTCTTTGTATGGCTTTTATTGAACATGGAAAACACATATTATCTGCAGAAACATTCCTAAACGAACATTTTAACTTTACATAGACACAATTTTTCTGCATTAGTAGTTAGTAGAAATATATATTAACTGGTGAAAATATAACTTTACTAAAAAATATACATTCACTGTAAAATTTATACATCGAATGTAAATAAATAATGATAATTATGTAAATGTATATATTTTCACTAGCACCTGCCAGAAAAATTATATTTTTACTAGTAAAAATATATGTCTCCCGGTGAAAAAGTATTCCAATATGATTTCACTTAAAATATTTTTGAGAACGATCCGAGATTGTTTTTTTACATTTTCTTTTCTTAATAATAAAACGACATGTATTTACCAGCCCAAATTCAAGGGAGGCAAATACTCCTACTTGCCACTTACCCCCTAAATGACGTCTTTGAAAATGTTAGATATATGTTAGTATGATATTTTTGCAGAAATATACATTATTATGAGGTGCTGACGAATAATAAAAAAGTCCAGATTGATCCAAAAGGATATAGAAAAAATCCTCGCTAGTACATCTCAAAATGCGTGAGTCTCTCTGGTCTCTGATTTCTGCTAGTCTGAGTTGATCACTCTCCTTCCTCTCTTAAAGTTATTATATAATATGTGAAAGTGAAGCTTGAATGAATAAATAGAAGAAAATGCTTATTTATATTAATCGTTGTACTGTTAAACTTTCGTCTACATCGTGCACCTATTCCAATGAAACGATAAACGATTGTGGTTGCTTCTTGATGACAACAAAAATATGAGTATACATTTTATTGGGAGGTAATTCATATTGTTTTTTAGGTGTGTGGTCATAAATATATGGTGCAGCAAATATTTAACCAATACTTAAACGGTGTTTATCGGTAATAGTTTTTAAAATTGGCATGGTTAAGTTTAGTAGCTCTTCAAATTATTTCTCTGGTATTTTGTTTGATCAATAACTTTTTTTTTAGTCTTAGTTTATACTGGAAAAATATAAAATATGACATTTATAATCAAATCAAGTCAAGGCTTATATTTTTTTATTATTATTTTAATACAAATTTACTCCAATTATATTATGTATTTAAAATACGATAAGTTGTAAAGTGTATGGTCTCACTTTTCAGCTTGGTGTGCAGAGGTTTGCGAGGGTGTGGAGGTATGATTTTAGCCCGAGGACATTGGTGGAGGATGGTGGGTTCTGTGAAAACATCACATTAAACGAACATAATGGGTTTCGTTATACGAACGAAACGGGTCGTGGCTTACAATCTCTCAACAACCACCCCTAGGGGGTAGTTGTGTAAAATGAAAGCTCGCGTTTCAAGCTTTCAGCGTTTTTATTTTATTTTTTAAAGAAGCAAATAAATATAAGAAACTAATAAAAAATCATAAATAAACAAATTTAATATGTAGTCAAACGCAAAATAATTATATTTTAATAATGCCATTTTTTATCAATTAAAATATTATTTAACTAAAATATATTTTATTATTATGCTAAATTTAGGTAGCAAAGCAGATTGAATTGAATGCTGTTTTTTTTAATGTCAATATTTACTTTTAATTTAGAAATATCATGTTTTAAAACTATTTTACAATTATATTAGTAATTTACATTGGTATGATACAGTAACATTTCCTAATTTTACACAAATTTTCACTTAAAACTAGAGAAGAATATACAATTGGAATAAAAAGTAAAATATATTTGACAATCAAACAATCATCTATATTCAAAATTTTCGTGTACGCAATTTTTGTTTGCGCAATAATCAGTTCACCCTACGAAACAGTTTTGTTTTTAAAGCACAACTACTAATTTTATTTTAATTATTCATCACCATATTAATCAGTGAGATAAAAAAAATGCGGAAGACCTAATCTGTGAAGGTCGATCGAAATTAAATGATTTTAATGATAAAATAATCACTATTATCGATTTTTCAGACACGGTATAAATTAAAAAACACTTGAGTCTATAAGGGATTTGAACCCAGATCTTACAGGTACTAGTCAGTAGTCACCAACTTATACTTATGATTTATCGTGCTGGTTTTACGAGTTATATATTCCCTATAGCATAGAAAGGGGGGAAAGTGGTTAAATTAATGTACATTCTGAGACCACAGGGTCCTAAAGTGCAACTATGCATATTTTATAACGAGCTTTATTCACTATTTAAAAGAGGCATATGAAGGCAGGTAGTATAATTATTATGTTTTAGATAGCATATAAAAATAACTTTATGTTAACCTGTATTAAATGTTTTATTTTGAAAATATTTAAATATGAACATAATACTACATTTCTGTCATAAAATATCACTTCTATAATCATTTATTTCTGAAAATAACAAGTGAAAAAGCGTGAAGATAAAAAATTGAAATACAAAAAATACATTTTCCATACCGTTGTGTTGCAAGTGGTCGTCATTAAGCGACCGCTTTCACATATTTTCCGAGTCAATACAGCCGCGACCCACCAATGGAAATTGTTTACATTCAAATTGAAAAATAATGCCCTCTTAATTCATCCCCAATAAAATATAGACCTTATTGTAAAATTGTTTTAGCCTTATAATCGCGTGTGCTATTTTACAGTTGGGCTCTTTCATATAGCGAGTTTTCCGACCAGGGGGAGTAAACGGCGGACCAATAGCGGGCGAGCGGCCAACCAATCAAAAACCGTTTTCAACAATAAAACTTTCCGCTGGTACTCGTGTGGTAAGGGTATGGTAAGCTCAAGTGCGCGAGACGTACAGTAGCCACCCAACAATTAAATCCTATACGAGGGTATTCAAATTATTTACAAAAACATATTTCATCTTGATACAGTCTGTTTAAATTATTTACAAAAAAATATATTTCATATATTTTTGCAGTGAAGGGGTTTATTTTAGTATCTAAATATATTTACTTTGATTAATAGCTACTTAAAAATCTACTGTGATGTCTTGGCGGAGCTCGAAACTCAAATTACTTGTATGTCAAATAAATTTTCCCCATTGAAATGAATTGATATGCCAATAATCCATTTTAATTAGGAAAATTAAAATGGATTAATGACAATTGAAATTATAAATACATAATATCTAAATTTTTGGTAAAGTTTTTTTTAAAGTTAAACAATACGTTTTTTGCTTGGCAAGGCAAATTAAAAAAAATATTTGCTCGTATCTCGAAATAAATCGAGGTTCAACTGTATAACCAACATAAGTATGAATCACTTAGTAATTATTTATTCTAGATTGTTATATCCTAAGTAATATTGATTCATTAATTTTTATTTAAAATGTTACATATGTGTGGATATAAGCACTATTATTTTAAAAATCTCTTTATTTAAAAAAAATTGTTATATAATCTTATATATAATTGTTCTAAGCCGCTTAATAGATAACTAACCTAAGCTATTACTTTAGTTTATAGTAGTGAAATACAAATAGATACTTCTGTCGAGCTCATCAACACAAGTCCTGTATTTATAATTGAAAAGATAAACGCATATCATCATAAAAAAGGATCAGTTTGATTAAATAATTTTTATTGTTTAATAAAAAAAATGGGTTTCTTCGTTTAATATGAAACACCGTGGGAGACCATTTAAATGATTAAATATTTATTGCCTTAAGAATAGATATCGTATATAAATGTTTCCAATCTACTTAATCAGCTAACGGCCATTGCTTTCAAAAAAGTTTGTACCAAAAAGGAGCGGACCACATAATTCACCATGGTGGGGCTATGATTATAAATACTGGACCCTAACAACCACTTCTCATCAGACAATTAATTAGTTTGCGGACTTCCTCTTTGACACTTTATCTGTTATAGACTTGAACATCCACTTCGAAGTTCAAGAGACCTTAAACTTAAACCGCAACAGAAAGGAGGCCGATTCAACTTCGGACCAGCCATTTCTTTCTTCTCATCCACTGATCCAGTTCAAGGAGATTTTTGAGGGGAAGGTAGTTGGAGGCGAAAAAGTGAATTTCATTTAATGAAATACTATGAATCTTAATGTAATCGATATATTAAAAAAACGACCACTAACTGGTCAGCCCCTCCCCCATCCCCCTTTCCTTGGAAAAAGCTGAAATGACGTACTTGATTCTTAACCGAAAATTCTCGGGTTATTCTTCAAAGCAAAACAAAAAAAAAACAGCCCGGAATCTATCCCGAAAATATTTTTTAAATATGTCATTTCAGTGAAATTTCATCAGAATAAATTTTCATTGGTAGATATATATTTATTCCAGTGAAAATATAATTTATCTGGCAGGTGATAGTAAAATTATATGATTTCAACTTTTCCATTTTCACCAGTAAATATATATTTTTAAAGAAAATCTAATTTAACTGATAGGTGCTAAAATTTCTATTTAGCTGAATTTTTGCTGCTCTAAAATATCTATGAAGCTCAATTTGACAGTTGCAAATCGTCTATTTGCTGTTCAAATCCAAACTTAACTTACACGAATAAACCAAACCCAACTTGCATAATAAAAGTTTTAAAACTAATTATAGTTTTAAAACTTTCATTATGTCAAGTCCAAAATAAAAACTAAGCCAACTCATCTCTCAGGAGGAAATAAGTGGAAGAAGAAGAACAGACAGACATCACATCTCGCATACTCCATGGTTTATCTGCACTTCGATATTATACTATGTTTTAAAAATATGATAACCATCCTTACCGATATTAATATGGACTTTAGATGTAAGAGTATTGGTCAAAGTATATTCAACCCGAATTTTGGTCCTTCGAAGAGCGCAAAGACAATAATCACTTCTCAGAAGTCAAAAATCCAAAATTCAAAAGCACGTCAAGTTTGATCAAATGTTTTGGTTCTGTTCTGATTTATTAGGGACACGTCAACTAAAACGATTATTATAACCATATTAATTGTTCACGACACGCTGTCCAAAATGCTTTGAAATGGTTCAACGAATGTGATTCTTAAAAATAGCCAAAGTCAAGTACTGGAAGAAAACGAAAGACAACTGCCAAGGAAGATCGAATTTTGGAATTTCCACCATAAAAATTGTCGAAAAATATCTTCAAAGCTGGCTGCTGAAGTTTCGGGAAGCGAAGGGTCGTCCATTTTCTCGTGGACGGTGAGATGAAAGCGTAATAATGTAGAACTCAGAGATTGTAAAGTCTGACACAACCGTGACTTTCAGAAATAAATAAGACTCGAAAGTTAGAATGCGCCCGAAAACACCGAGGATGGACATCTGAAGATTAGGCGAAAGTCATTTGGTCCGATGAAATCAACTTTAAAATAATTTTAAACTAAAATTGGTTGATATAAAAAAAAATAAAAAAACTCAATTTATTCAAAAAATTTTAGATTTTAGAGCAATAGTTTTTTAAAAGTTTTAAAACAATATTTTTTTAAGTTTTTAGGACCCTTGGTGTTGTACACCTGCGTCGAAGAGTAGGAGAGGATTATCTTACTGATTGCGTAGTACCCTAAGTCAAATGTTATGGCGGAAGCGTTATGTTTTGGAGTTGCGTGGCAGCTTCAGGGGTAGGAAGCCTGTACACTTGCGGGGATAGTATGAATAGTGATATTTATATTTTAATGTTGGAATTCACTTTAATGGATTCCTACTGGAAAATATTTCCAAGCACAGACCACGCTATAATCCGATTCCAGCAAGAAAACGCTTCGTACCATACTTCGCCAAAAACCAGGGGCTAGTTTACGTCAAAGAGTTTGACGCTTTTAGATAGTCTGCACAGTCACTAGACCGAAATTCTATAGAGCATTTATGAACACAATTGCAAACCCAAAATTAAGCTGCGAGAAAAATTGCAGATGGAATGGAAAAAATTGTCTCCGTTCACCCGTATTACCCGTTAGTTGACAGTATACCAAAAAGGGTTGCAGCTGTAATTATAACTAAGAGTGAGCCTACCAAATGTTAAAAATAAACCTTAGTCGGTTGTTTATTTATATTTTCACGATTTTTAAAAAATATAACATAATTATTTAGGTGCTCCATTATTATTGCCAAGCTTGTACATATTATTTACAAATACTTATCAAGAGTCGATATTATTTTAATATTATTTTTCTGTTGTATAGCGATTGTAATAGATATCTTTCACACAATTTTTTGACCAAAATATAGGATTTTTGGATTATATTTGTGCAGAATATGGCTCATAGAGTCTCCAATTACTCGAACCATCAACTACTCGAGTATCGAATATTAAAATTTTAAAATACTCGAGTACTCGAGTACTTTCGAGTATTTACCAAATGTACCAAAATAGCCATTATTCAAATTCGTGCACATATAAATAAATAAATAAATAAAATACTTAGTATGTTAATTTTTACAATTATTTTAACTTCACGAACATACTTTTTAAAAACAATAATGCAAAAAGTGTCTCGAATTTAATATTACTGCTAACCTTTGGTTTTATTATTCCCGTTATGGAAAAAACCCTTTCCGTTGCTGTTGATGTTGGTCTTATTGTCATTAACGCGTTGGATAAGGCTTCTAATTTATATCTGTTCGCTTTTTATAGATATAAAATTTTGTGAACTCTCTTTTTATGTTCTCTTCTTTCATTCCCTTCTCTGCTTTTCTCTTATTTCCTTCAACTATTGACAAAATAGCATTTTGTAATTCTTCTTGAATAGATTTTTTTTCTTAACAATATACAATATTCTACTCCTTCTGATTAATGCGAAGAATTTAAATCTATATCCTTCGAAGATGTATTTGGGTGAATCCCTTTCACTCTAGAGCTAAACGGTTCGCAAAGAACTGACTTTACTTTAAATGCCTTTAAAAATGCGTTATAAATTATTTTAAGCTGAGGGATCAGTAAAAACAATTTATAACACTTTACGCTACAACTGCATAGTCATAAAACCTAAATTTTTTTTTGTTGATATTTCATATTGTTCATTGCCATAAATTAGATAAGTCGGGACTGTCGAACAGAAAACACAAAAGAAATTTCTCCGTCGTACCCACTAACATAGCCGACGACCGGAACTATGCAACTATGGAACTATGAAAAAATTATACCTGATAGTAACCGCTCTAACTCGGGACTTCGGGCATAAACGCTAAATAAAAGCAAGACGTTAACCTTTACCGGACCGATTTAAAATTATTTTTGTTTCTGAAATATTTCAAAATTTTTTAATTTCGAGTATTAATCGAGTAATTTTCAAAATACTCGATTATCAAGTACTTGAAAAATAGACAAGTATACTCGAGTATCGAGTACTCGATTACTCGAATTGGAGACTCTAATGGCTCATGAGGATCTTGTCAACAATTTACACATATAATACGTAATTTTATTTAAAAAATAGTAAAAGCGCTATTATTAATTCTGCCTATGGGTGGCACATAGCCTAGCTTAAGGGCAAAAGTATAACAATTTGCTCTCTATGCGTGATGCCGATAAAATTGACAAGTACCCAATTTTCTTTTTAGAGGAAATTACTAAAAATACTTTTATTAAATAAAACATATTTTACTTAAAAAAAGAATTATTAGCTTGTTAAATTATGCACAAAATGAATTTCATGTGAATAAATATGTTTTTAGGAAAAGGCCATAAGCGCACGAATCGCTAGCATGCCATGCAGTGGCGCAGTAGCGCCGCCCGCGGCCAACGCGCGAAGTCTCTTGACACGTCTCGCGGCCGCCTCGCCGGCTTCGCTTCTCGTCGCCGCGCAGAGTCGCCATGGCCGGCCAGAAGTTCGAGTACGACGAGAGCGGCTCCACCTTTTTTTACTTTCTACTCTCGTTCCTCGCGCTCGTGCTCGTCCCGGCCACCTTCTACTATTGGCCCAGAAAGCGCAAACCTGGTGGGTTCCGTTATCTCTACCTTCGCACTTCCGACTCTCGGAGTCAATTCGATACGACCTGAGATTACATGATCCTAATGAGATTATATCTTCGATCGTATTACATAAAGTGAATAACATTGTTGAGATGCGTTAAATGACATTGAACTTTTCTCATTGGAATGCCTCATTAACCTCAAATCATCGGGCCCCACCTTCTGTTCGTAACAATTTTTCAACAAAATTACAAAATAAATATATACGATATACTTTTTATATAGCATTAATTATAATTTAAATTGGAAAAATTAGAGCATTTCATAATGGGTGGTACAGCAGCAGAAACTGCTGGTAAAATAAACAATGCTTTTTGACTTGGCTACTATTAAGGAATATCCGGTGCAATAGTGTTTACAAACGTTTGCAACTGGTGACAAGAGCCTCGAAGGTCGTGGTGTTTTTTCAGTTGGAATCCATCTACTAAAGACAGAATCTCACACAATCCAAAAGTTCTGGTTCACAACAGCTAGGATAGGAAAAAACTTAAATAGCTTTTTCTGGGCTTCTTTTATGATTTAATTGCAACGTTTTGGGGGCGTAATTAGATTTTTTTATAAGAATCGAAAAGGTGAAAATTTACCAACACTGCACTCGTAATTTCGCATTATACCTGCTGTCAATACATTATCGTTTGTGCTGAATGGACCTTGTTGATTATTCCGCATCTTTCGGAACCTCTGAACACTGGCTGGTTCGAAAATCGTCAAGGAGAGGGCCATTTTGAAATGGAAATTGACAAAATTTAACATACATAAAAATGATTCGTTAAAAATATAAATTATGGTAAATAAGAATAATAGAATAGTGTTTTGTTTTTAAATGAAAATATTCTATGAAGTGTTGATAAATTAGAAGAATGTGAAATTTTAATGGAAAGAAATGTTTTATCATGTCATTATTTTATTTCAATTTATTTATATACAGACAAAAACACAACGTATGTCAGGGTCTTTATTTGCGCAACAATTCGTGAGCTGCAGGCGTCTTCAAAGTAAGTCGCTCTGAATTCTCGACGTCGAGCTGGACCAGAGAATAAGAAGATAAAAACGGCAGTTTCTGTGATCTTTGCTTGTCCGAATTTGAATTGTTCTCCTCTGAGTAGAAGTAATTTCTATGGAAATAGTGTCTACACTAAATTTATTCGCAAATTCATTGGGACTTTTTTAATCGATTTTTTAATCAAACTGAATCTATTCTGTATTGCAGAGGAAAATAGTTCAATAGTATAAACATCATGGGAATAAATTCAATAGTATTTTTTGTCTCTATCATGGTCATTGTTAATTATGCAAGAGGTTTAGGGAAATTTTACTAGATGTCTATTAAATTTGTAAAAGATTTTATGTATTTTTCCTTTAATTTAGTATACTCGCATATAATTTATTATTCTTTTTATGTTATTGTATAACTTAACAAATTGTAAACAATGTAAATAGTTATGAACCAGTATTGTGCATTTAATATATCTGTATGCTATTATACCTATGTATATTTAAGAAATATACTAGATGTCTATATTTTTTAGGAAATGATTACATCTTTTAGCTAACGATAATACTGTAAGATTTTGAAAATACCATAAAAACTGAGCTTAGCTTAAAATTTTACGATAGAGAAATTTAAAAGACAAAGTATTTTTAAATTGTTTAGATACGTATTGTGAAACGTTTCTAAGAAATTCAGTTGTAAATTTGATTCATTATCACTCGACCGGAAGAAAGACTAGGAATGTCAACTAAGACCATTAATATGTTTTGTAATTTAAATTTTTTAATAGTCCTATGATCAATTCCTTAGAAATTTCTTCTAAATTTTAAGACAATTGGACTTGCCTAATTAACTAATGTGTATATGTCAATAAAAAAAAGCATTTCACGATAAATCATGTTTTATCTTTTCAGATCCCGAAAAGAGTTTTCAAGACTGCCAGTGTCCAGGATGCACGAAGAAAAAGCATATTTTGGAAACGTCCGAGCCTTACAAGGGTGTGAAGAACATTTGCATAAAATTGGCTATTGTATCGGGTTGGGTCATTTTGGTGCTGCTCGCGTACAAAGTGTCTCAATTCGATTACGAAATGTCCAACTTCGATCCATATGAAATCCTCGGAGTCCCGCCAAGCGCGTCGCAAGCCGAGATAAAAAAATCGTACAGGAAACTATCGTTAATTTTGCATCCTGACAAAGAAACTGGAAACGAAAAGGCTTTCATGAAACTCACCAAAGCATATCAGGTTCGAATTTTATTTTTTGTTTCGAGTGCTAATTTATTACGTAAGATAACACTACAACAAATATTAGATTATTCAATTACTAAGTAAAATTACACATTGAATATCATCTGCATTGCTAATTTTCTGAATGGTTAAGCAATTTTTTATAATGTAATTAACTATCTTTTAAATTTAAGCTTTTGAGGAATAACGAACAATGCAATTGAATTATGCTTATAATTTTACATTTCTGCGTTAAAATTATTGTACTGTATAATCTTTGGAATTTATGTACTGATAACAGAAAATACCTTACAATTACATATATGACCGTTTCTAATGGAGCGATAATACTATTTATATTGAGTGATTCCATAAGTTATACTTCATTAGAAAACATATTTCTCCTATATT
Organism: Plectrocnemia conspersa; assembly: GCF_051122295.1. Lineage (NCBI taxonomy): Eukaryota > Metazoa > Arthropoda > Insecta > Trichoptera > Polycentropodidae > Plectrocnemia > Plectrocnemia conspersa. The sequence continues at coordinate 14,910,450 of NW_028277176.1, forward strand.
TTATACAGCCTTTTTTCATTTTTGTCTCAAATTTTTAATTTTCTTCTTGAAAAACTAACGTAGTTTCGAGCGAAAATTTCTAGTTTCATCTTTAGTTTCAGACTTTATGTAGTAATCTGATGGGGTGATAGAGACAGATAAATATGTTTGCAATATACCATCAAAAAGAAAAAATCATATTTATTATTTGTTGCCAATGTCTCCATTTTAGAGATCTTACCAATATTCTTTAATTGCCTATGAATAATGAATTGGAATTTCTCTGTCAATTCTTTGTCTATTACGATTGGTTCTGCTTAACCTTTCAGGCTCGTATGCCTAAAACAGATTTTCAGTCCCAGGGACGTCATGTTTTTTTTTTAATGGAGATGAAGATAAAATTCATATTAATATTTGAGGTTTTTTAAAAATTGTCTACTTCATGGCGCTCTTGTTCTTCAACATCAGTTTCACTCGATGTACAATATCTGAATCTGAATCGCGATCTTTTGATGATTCTAATAGTGGTCTTTTCGAATAAGATGCCATTTTGAAGATGCCATACATATGCATAAAAATCCGAAAAAAAAATAATACTTAAAATACCCTAATAAACATCATTCTTTATGGGACTTGAATGTGTCAAAAACTGAAATCCTTTGTGTATGCCAACAAGTTGGGGTCGTAGTTTTGAAAAACATTTTTTCGAATAAATTTTTTTTTTACATCTAAAGCTTGATCCATTTTTTATAGTCTTCAAGTTATTTGAACGAAACTATTGTTCTTATAAGTAGATGATAAAACAGGACACTATTTTCTTCTGTCCATATGTGTGGGATTTTTGATGGGCGTGCGGTGCACATTATACCTGCTTGACGGATTTTTTATGCGCGTGCGGTGCACGTCATATGTCCCTGTAGGTGGTTTTGATCCGCGTGTGGTGCACGTCATACGTGCTTGAAGGGTTAATGGTTTTTCCAGGGGCGTCATTTCAGCCATAATGGCCAGTCACTGGATGTTTATTTTAATATTTCGATTTCATTAGGATTCATAGTATTTCATTAAATAACATGCATTTTTCTGACCCAATTTAAGGAGAGGTAAATGCCCGCACCCACCCCTCCCCCTTCCAATGACGTCCCTGTTTAGAATCCATGTCAAAAGCAATAAAATCGTTCCATTACTATTTACAGTGGAAACGCTCGGCTATCTAGCGTTCATATTAGAAATTTTTATAACAATATTATTACTTACAATAAGTGAGAATTGAACGAAGGAAGCATATCTAAACCAAATTTTGCCCAATAGGAGGGTGCAAAAAAACAATCATCCCATCTGAGAAGTCAAAAATTCACGTTAAAAGCGATAAAATCGTGCCGTCAATAAAACGGTAACGGCACGATTTTATAATTTGGTTTCAATACGCTGACCAATACTCTCATATTAGAAGTCCGTAGAGATAGCTATCATATTTTTAAAAAAAGTGTAATATTGAATTGCAGACAAACTATGGAGCAATATGTGAGATGCAATGTCTGTCTATACTTCTTCTTCCGCTTATTTTCCCCTGAGAGTCGAATTGGCTTAATTTGTATTTTAGACTTGCCCTAATGAAATTTTTAAAACTAATTAATTTTGGAACTTTCATTAAGTTTTTTTTCCTAAATTCTCAGGTTATCCTTTAAAGAAAATATAAAAAACGGTCTAGAATCTATCCCGAAAATAATTTTTAAAATATTTCATTTCTGTGAAATCATATCGGAATACATTTTCACTAATAGATATATATATATATATATATATATATATATATATATATATATATATATATATTTTTACCAGTGAAAATATAATTTATCTTACAGATACTAGTTAAATTATATGATTTCAACTTTTCCATACATAGTAATAATTAAATTTATATACTTTTTACATTGTTTTATTACATGCGATGTATAAATGTTATACCCGCACTTCACTCTCCGAAAGTTGTCCTAGTGGAAGTTCGACCGAAGTCGGTCAAGGTCGCAGTTTTTCGAATAGCGTTCGCACAGCCGGGAATTTCATACGCGTGCACGCTTCTCAACCTCGCGTATTATAACTACGTGCGTGTTTTAAACACAAAAAAAATTAAAGCCAAATGGAGAAAAAGGAGATGGTGGATGATTGCAATGCACCGGAATAGATCAATGTTAGTAAATAAGACATTTTATGTTGAATCGAGGCTTCACTGTCACTAATAAATAATAAACAGGAAACGTTCAAGTGTGCAACTAATGAATAATTTCTATTATTTTTTAAGGAAAAGTATGGAAAGTCAATTTGCTGAATTGAGATTTTATATACAATATATAGCTTAGGTCTTTCTCTTTATGATACATGCAAAATTGACTGCGGATTTTTGCGGTTTTTAACACATTGCATACCTTAAAAATGTATTATTCTTAAAAATGGGACGGGGCTTAGTCGCGAAAGTTACGACCTAAAAATTTGTTCAGAATCACCAAATATACACATATTTAAAAAAAAACGATACCGGGTATGATAAAATGCTAGTCAAATACTTTTTCTTAATATAAAACAGCAAATTTGTGACATATACAATTTTTTTTTTTACGCTACGCGGCGAAATTCGCACGACCGTTCAACACGGAATTCCTATTCCTCGGGCCTACAATTAAAGAAATACTTTAAATAATTGTATTTTTTAGCACTTATAATATTATATATTTGACTAAGAGCACTTATGGAATCAACTAAAGTGGTGAAATAATTTTGGCCGTCCAGATCGGGCAAAAATACCAAACAGTGGCGCGATCGTGAAGACGCCCATATTAAAATTGAATCGTTCTATCTCAGTTTGCGATAAACCATCTCTATCTCTCTCTCTCGTCACGCGAGAGAGCGAAAGGGGAAGTATCTCGCCGCTCGCGCTCGAAGCGTCTTCGGGTATTACTTTCGGAAAGCGAGGGAATTTTTGGAGGCGACGAAGTCGGCCGCCTCGACCAAAATTACCCCCAGTTTACCTCCCGTTCGCGGTGACCTCGGAGAACTTGCGAGAGATTTTAGCGCGGGGACAACCGAGCTCGACCGAAGTAAGCCCGAATTTTCACATTATATTTCCCGTCCTTGGCCAACTGTCGCCTACTTTCGGAGAGTGAAGTGGAAGCATTACAGTGAATGTGTATTTTTCAGTCAAGTTATATTTTCACTAGTGAAGTCCAAATACATTTTCACCAGTATATATGTATTTTTATTAGCGAAAATATATAGGCTCTAGTGAAATTATATGCTGCTCTAAAATGTCTATGAAACTCAATTTGACAGTGGCGAAACGTAAATTTGCTGTTCAAACCCAAACCAAATCCATCTAGATCTAATGAATGTTCTAAACCTGTAATTAGTCTTTGAAATTCAACCGGTAAGAATGTATTTAAGACTTTAAGGGAAAACATATCTTCATCGAAAAATACACATACACTGAAACATTTATACATCGCAAGTAATAAATAATGGTAAGTATGTAAATGTATATATTACTACATATGGAAAAGTTGAAATCGAATAATTTTACTAGCACATGCCAGATAAATTATATTTTCACTGGTAAAAATATATTTCTTTCAGTGAAAATGTATTCTGATATTATTTCACTGAAATGACATATTTTAAAATTATATTCAAGACTGTTTTTTTTTTTATTTTTTTTTGAGGGATAACCTGAGAAATTCTGGCTTAGAATCAGAAACGTCATTTCACCTTTTTCTGTAATTCATAGTATTTCATTATATGACATGCATTTTTTTGGCCAAATTCAAGGGGGGCAAGGTTGTTCGAAATAGATCTTCACATTTCAGTCACAGTCCCCAGATTTGTTCTTTTAAAACCTCTGCCTGTACTGAACTACGCTAAATTTCACCAAATTTTTTTAGTTTCTCAGATAGTACTGAATATGTATAGGTTTCGACTTTGTTTGATCATAGAATTTTTTGATCAAGTATTTTTATATATATATTTTTATAATATTCTTTATATTAGGCCTTAACCGATGAAGAATCACGAAAAAATTGGGAGAAATACGGTAATCCCGACGGACCCGGCGCCATGAGCTTTGGAATTGCGCTACCCAGTTGGATTGTGGAGAAAGAAAACAGCGTATGGGTTTTGGGTCTTTACGCTTTAGTTTTTATGGTTGCTCTGCCGACAGTGGTAAGTTTAAAAAAAATTACACACTTTTTATCATATATTAATATGTAATTTAAATTTTAGGTTGGAACTTGGTGGTATCGCTCCATCAAATTCTCTGGTGATCAGGTCTTATTAGACACTACCCAATTGTACTTTTATTTCATTCATAAAACCCCTTCAATGGTTCTGAAGAGAGCCATCATGATTTTGGCTGCCAGTTGCGAGTTTGATCGTAGGTATAATTCAGAAGTCGTCGAAAGGATGACGGATAACGAAGAAGTACCACAAGTAAGCTATTGATAAAGCGACCGTAACGTTCTATATATTTTATTATAATTATTAATAATTTTAGTTGCTGAAAGAGTTTCCGAACATTGGCGAGAAGAATAAGGAACAGCCTTTATGCAGAGCGTACTCGATCAAAGCGAGAGCACTGATTCACGCACATCTCTCGAGACTGCCGTTGAATCCTGAAACTTTAGAGAAAAATAGACAACTTATTGTTAAAAAAGCGCCTTATCTAATATTAGAGATGGTCAATTGCGTCAATCAGCTGACCGCTTTGGCATATGCCGGAAGAGTTCAAAGACTACCGTCGATTGAAACAATCGAAAATTGTATGAAATTATCTCCGATGATGGTTCAAGGGCTATGGGAGTACAAGTCTCCGCTTCTGCAACTTCCGCACATAACTGAAGAGAATCTGAAGTACTTCTCCGGTCGCAAGAAGCACGTTCAGACTCTGCAACAGTTAGCGCAGATGCCTAATGAGGAGAGACGACAACTTTTGAGAGGTTTAAATGATCAGCAATATGAAGATTTAATTCAAGTGCTGTCAAACATGCCGTATATACACTTTAAAGTTAGCACCGAGGTTATCGATGATGAAAATCCTACCGTCGTGACTGCTGGTGCCATCGTCACTGTGACAGTGTTTTTAGAAAGGTCGTATATGAAAGATGTGTTTGGTGATTCGAACGTAAAGGAACAGCAACAATTAAAGTAAGTGTTGTTAAAAATATATGATTAATGTGGTTGCTATTTTATATAAATGTGTTGATCGCTTTTAGAGAATCAGATGAAGTTTTAGACGAGAACGAAAAACCAGTTGAGACACAAGCGAAGGTACCAAAGAAGCATGTTTGGGCGAAGCCGCAAAAGAAGTCTTCGTCTAATAAAAAATCAAAAAGCAAAGCTCAAACTAAAATGCAGAAAGCTAAAGAAAAAGCAGCAGCTGCCGCTAAAGCTCTAGCCGCTCAACCGCCGCAACCGAATGGCGTAACCAAGAAACCGAGCAAAAATTTAACACAGACTGATGAAGATAAATCAGGTATTTGCCGTATTTATTTGATATATAAACTTATTTTCATTTATAAACTCTCATTATCAGTTTCTAAAGTTTTATTATCATTTCTTCAATAGCATCTAGAGTTATTTTACTCATTTTAAAAATTCAGTATTTTAAATAAAATATCTGGTTGTAAAGAAGTGGAAACCAATTACCTTGATTATTATATTTTATTTCATAGATAACTCGGATGTTTCTGAAGCGTCTGACAATGAAGAAATAACCGAAGGATCAAGGAGAGAATCAGAAAACGAAGAAAACGAAAAGAAAGTTGATGACGTTGACGATGATAAAGAATGGGATAAGTCAGTTGAATTCTTATAATTAAATTATATTTTATTCTTACTGTTTTCTTGATCTTTATTGTTTTTTGGTAGCTTTCAACAAAAAATACAAAAACGAGAGAGATTGGAAGGAAGATCGAAAACTTCACATCCCGTCCATTGTCCGTATTATCCAGAAGTATGTATTTTTAATATTTTCATGACAAAATTTTGTTTTTGAATATTTACTTTAAAATTCGTGTTTTTTTAACAGTTCTGCTTTAAAAAGATGTACAAAAATATTTTTTAACTTCATTTTTGTTATTGCTTATGATAAAGTGTGATACAAATTTAATATTTCATTAATTTAAAGCTTAGTTTTATATTCCATATTGTATGAATTTTTAACATTTAATCTGCGGGTTATGGTTTATGAGATATTATTGTTAATAAATTCATTATCAAAGTAATGTTCCTATTATGTCTGAATGTCCACGATTATTTTCTCTGTTGTGTTATATATATTTCTGAGAATGTTTATAGTTACAATTTATATTAAGATGCTAAAAATATTCACCGTCCAGTGTGCAATTACATTATTGTTATTTTTTCTAATTTACTTAGGATAAACAAGAATATTGGTGGACGTATATCTGCGATAGAAAATCTCGTACGTTACTTACAGCGCCTAGTCATGTGACAAATCTTGTTGATACCCAAGAAGTACAATTACGTTTTACAGCACCTGTATGGAAAGGTTTATATACTTTAACCGTATGTTTAAGATCAGGTATATTTAATTTTTATCAGTATATTCAATTAGTTGTTTTATTTTTTATTAAATAAATTACTTTTATGTTTAGATTCATATTTAGGAATGGACCAACAACAAGATATTAAATTAGATGTACAAGAAGCAGCAGCAGTACCGACTGATCACCCTCAATGGGATATTAGTGATTCCGAAAGTGAACACCAAGCTCAAGTAAATTTAGCATCAAATAATTTATGATTTATTATAATTTATTAATTCATTTTTTTTATCAATAGGATGGCAACGAAAGTGAATTTACAACCGACGACGAACCCGATGAAGATGATTAAATTATTCTACAAGTGAAGTTGATAGTTTTGTGAAAAACTTTTCTATTTGATATTATTTAATAAACTAGAGAATTTTTATTGAATTTGAGGGAATGTTGTTTTAGAATATTTGAAGTTGGCGTATGTTTTTTGTTTGTTTAATTTTTGTAATATTATCTACATATATGATAGTGAAGTTACAAAGATCTATTTGTTACAATTTGTATTCAAACTTTTTATAATTATAATGTGGGTTTAATCGTAAAGAATATGACACGTTAATCATGAACAATATTGTATATGTTCGAAAGGTATAAAAAACTTTATCTACACTCGTGATTTGAAAAGATTGATATGTAATTCATTAATATTTTTATACTCAAATTTTATTGCCAAATTTAATTGAGAAACTTTTAAAATTTGCAGTTCAATGTGTTTTTCAGTGATTGAAAATTTAAACGAATAACATATGTGATGTTGACTGTCAATTTAGGGCATTTATAATGTATTTAGTGTAATATTTAATATTTTCTTTTTAAAAAAAAAAAAAAATTATTCACCATTCAATTAATTTATCACTAGTCACAATGTTAAAAAACATACCTAATTTGAATTATTAAGTATAGACTTGTTGTTAACATGTATATTTTTAATAATGATGTGTAATAATAATTCACTGCAAAAAGTGTAAAATGATCTTATGCAAATGTTAAGTGATTATATAGCACTGTTTTATATTATTATTCTAAATTATATTTTTACTTCCAAAAGTGACTAATATAATTTATATAAATATTCTAAATTGTTTATTTTAATCTCTCACCTATTGAAAACAGTCCTATAATGTGTGGGTTTATATTAGTATGCTTTTATTAAATTTTTTTCTAAAACATTCCGAATTGAGAACAGTTTTTACATTATTTTATTTTATTTCACATCAAAAGTGTATATAAATACAATCACATTTGTAAATTTTACAAATCTATATATGTATATTAAAAAATAATACATTAAACATATTTATTTTTTTATATCTTAGAATTGAGAGTTTCTGAATTGTTGCATTTTATTTGTTAAATTGTATAGTAATTTAGAGACTAATGATTACGAGAAATATATGGGTTTTTATAAGGCAAAAATCTGTTTTATTTTATCAATAAGTGATCCTTTTAAATGCTAATAAATAATATCTTAGCAGTTAAACTGCTTTTTAAGTTTATCTAAGACAGAGATAATGTTAATGACCATGTAACATCGATTAGTGTGTTATTTATGTCATATTATAATTAGATTATTTTATAGTGTGTTAACAGCAGTAACTATTTTTGACTCTACTTTGATTATCTTTTGGCAGGCGCAGTAGATTTTTTATTTTATTGCTGTCGCGATTTCAAATATTTGTTTTATCATATTCTGTAAGTAATTAATCTACAAGTTTTTTATTGTAAAAATAACAGCATATTTAAGAAGAAAAATCATACTGTTATATAAAAATTACTTTTCGTGTATTTTTTATATTGAATATATAACTAGTTCAAAAATCAACGAATGTAATGGTTTATGATTAGGATAATTAATAATTCTACACTCGAAACATATTTTAGGATCGCGAAAATAAACTTGATATACGTAAAAGTCATCATTTAGATATTATTTTTAAAATTTACACTACCATATTTTATTGGAAATACATACTAATATGAAACATAAAAATAATATTATTAGTTAAACCTCGATTAATATTATCAATAGATTAAGATAGAACAAAAAATAAGGTAAACATATTTTTTTGCCTATAATAATAATTCATAATCTCACCATTACTCAAAATTTTCCAGTCAATTTTTGTATACTTCAAAAAAAATTTCAGAAATGTCTAAATATTATTATTGTTAATCTATCTTATATTCTGTATATTTGAATTGTGACTGCAAAACTACAAAATGTCATTTGAATCAAATTTGTGAATAACTTGACTGTTTTTCAAGTCAGGTAAAATATAATACAATTGTATTGGTTTTTATACATATTACACAAACGTGGACGGACATTTCCTGGGAAAAAATTTATCACAAAAATATAAGGCATAAGATTTTTACCATCACCTTATTGATTTACTTTTTTATTTATTGTAAATCTTCCATTGCATCTTGACAGTTAATCCAATGCGTTACAACGGAGTAAGCACAATCATCCACCGAGTTAGTAGTGAGATGCCAGACTATAATCAAAGTCTGTAAATCATTATATATTCTATTAATTATACACTATTATTAAAGCATACAATAAATAGATGTCACTATGCACAAACTAGTCCGCTTTTATATTTGAAATATTCATTCATGAGATTGGGAAAATATAATAAAACCTAATCAGTTATGATTAAACAGAATTACAATTATATACTAATCACTAATACCGATCTACTTGACACAATAGAAATTTAAAAACATAATGGGATTCGAGCCGACTTGTATGACTGGTCTGTCATGCTGATTACATTATTTTAAAAACAATATCCATTTAGCAATTGGGAAGAATAATTAAACTTCAAACAACGTACAATACAAATCATAGATCTACATATATTCTAACACCGTAGTGCTATTGAATCAAAATAACAAAATTTGATATAATTTGACAGATTTACTAAACAGTACTATTTTATTAGAGCACCGAAATATTAAGGACGAACTCGTCATAGTGTCATTTATTTCATAATAATATTCCTCAAACATTTAAGAGTAACATAGTAAGAATTGGTACAATAATATATCACATATGTATATTCAGTATCATAAAAAAAGCTCAATTTTTGATTTTTAAACACTATTAGTTTATGGTTGAATTTATATTTTTTCTCACGCGTAGTTTGTATATGACAGCTAAGAATTGACGACGCATTTTGTCACGCCCAGCGATGTATTTATTATAAATACGATAGCACACAGAATTTGTATTAAAGTTTACTTTTAAAATTTAATTAAGTGCAGTGAAGTGGTGTAAATATTGGAAATGTCTGGCGAGGATTCTATTTTCATAAGAATAGTATATGAACGGTACAAACGTTTTTAGGAGTGTCTTGAATACGTAGAAATTGATGAAAATTTGAAAAGTCTGAGGGGAAAACATCAAAATTGAATAATAAATAAATATTATTTTATTATAAGTATAAACATTAACTAAACAAAGATAACAAATACTTCAACTAGGAAGAGAAATAAGTGCTTAGTTTTTTTTAAATATTTGCATTATTGAAAACTCCTAAATCAGGTTTATTGTTTTAGAAACTTGGTCTGGTGTTAATTTTGAATCCATATTTTCATATCGTATTATTATTATTTTTGCATACAAATATGAAGCATAATAAATTTGTTTTTAAAAACTTGTTTTAGTGTATTGTAATTTGTTTTCTTATATTTACATCTGCACGCGATAGAGCGAAAGATCGGCCCGCTTAATTAATGATTCACTCTTGTACCAGACATATTCGTTATAGGTACATATGAAACATATATTAACGAATAATTAAAAAAAGAGTTAAAGTCAGCCAATTAGTGACGATACCAACTTCAACTCCACAGTCTTTATATATTTATAAAAATATCCATTTCTAATGATTTACAGATATTTAAAGAAAGACGGGGGAATGTGACATATGTACGTTTGCAAATAGCAGATGTACTATGCTTTGCCTGATCAATTACGCTATTTTTTGAATTATAAATTTCCATATATAGTAAAAATTTAAAAGAAATCTTCGTTTTTCAATCAACCCCTTAAAATTTAAGTTAAATTATTAGGAAAATCTAGGAAAACCTATTTTGTGATGATCGATAAAAATTATATTATTTTATATTTATTGATTCATTTTTTATTACAAATATGACCATCATGCCTTGACATACATGTCATTATACAAAAAAGTTTTAGTTAACATTTCATATATAATATATACATTAACTCAAACACACGTTCATATACATACACACTTTTAAATAGTCATATTTTTTATTAAAAATTAACATAAAATGTAAAATTATACCACTAAATATTAAAAAAAAACTATTGCTTCCACATACCAATTTTTCATCAAACCACATAATTTTTTCAGCAGTACCTCATAGTAATCGCTTTGTGTTTGGCAAGGACGTTAAGAAGCTGGATGGCTCCTCAAGCGCTGACGTCTTAGCAGCGATGACCAAGAACAAGGTACGCGATCGCGACTCTCTAGGGCACTCTAAAGCAGGCCTCGGCAACCCTTTTTGGCTGCGGATCAAAATAATTAAAATGTGACTATTTAAAAAAATATTCGATCAGTAAATATTTTTGGTCCTAACAAACATATGTGTGGCCTAGTCGTGACATCGTAACACGTTAAAAAAAATGATATTTGCAGAACTAAAATGGGTTACTTGAAATCACCAAACGGGTCACTTGGTGACCCGCGGGTCATAGGTTGCCGAGCCCTGCTCTAAAGGTTGCCGCTGTAAATATAATAATCACTAATTCCAACCTTCCAGACATGCTCGAAAAATAAATAAAACAACATTAGAATCCAAGTCTTTCGACCAAAAAGCGATTTTAACTTGAGCGCCATGGAGATTAAATAAAACAATTAGATCCTTTGCACCATAACGGAAACAATTTTTGAAGCAATCAAGCTGGTGTCAAATGAAATCTATTTTAATTCATCATTTGTGTACATTTGACACAACGAAGGTGATCCAACTTCAGGTTAGAAATTTTTTTTATAATTAATTAAAAACATTTGATCTATTTAATTTATTATGAAAAATAATATCAATTAAATGGCCGCCTCTGAACCTTTTACAGCAGCCAATCCTATCGATGACTTTTTTGTACATTTCGGGCGGTATCTCAGCTATAACTTGGCGGATGTTGGTTTTTAGGTTCTCGCAACGTTTCGGGTTTGTGAGCGTAAACACAAATCTTAGCGTAACCCCACAAAAAATCCAGCGGCGTTAAATCGCATGATCTTGGCGGTCTTTTTACGCAAAAATCCAACGTTGCACCTGGTGTGTGATAAGTTGCGCTGTGTTATTAAAACCACATGTTTTCTACATCAATATATTCGATTTTATGCCTAAAATAATCGGTTATGATGCGAATATAGCAATCATCATTGACAGTTACAGTCCAACCCTTATCGTTTTCAAAAAAGTAAGACCCAATGACGCCGCTTGACCACAATGTGTACCAGTCACTTTTTAGGCATGTAATGGTTTCTCGTGAATAACATGAGGATTTTTCATATGCGGCAATTTTGCTTATTAGCATACCAAGATAGGTGGAAATGCTTCATCAGAGGAGAAAATTTTCTTTAATGTAATTTAGTATATTTCGATACACATTTCGTACAGAATGGTTATTTCTGTAGAACAATTAAACAATTTTAATGCGTTGAGCGGTAGTTGAGTGATCTATTTCGTAAATGTGTTATTGCAAACTAACATTTGACACGTTGAACAAGCGTGATTATTGACACCTGTCTGATTTACAGTGCTGCCAGCATAGGAAACTCGAATCGAATTATCCAGTACATAATTTAAGCATTTCTCATTTATAATCAATTATTTCACTGTGCGACCAATTCCACCTCAAGTTTTATTTGAGCATAATCAAAACAAGCTGCATTGCGTGATCATATACTTCTTTTGATTTTTAAAGAAAATAGGAATTTATGAAAATGATCTTCGTAACTAATTTACTCTCGACGTTCGAAAAACCTCTTTGATTGAAATAGCAGTTTACTAGTAAAACGATCAAAAAATATCTAAACCTTGATCTTTTCTTTCATAATATTATTGGTCAGGGCCGGCCCTAGGGACAAACTTTACAGGCGGCACTCGAGGTGCCAATTATTCTGAATGAAGGCGCCATTTGGTTATACTTATACGATATCGATATCTACTCGATTTATTGAAAAAAATATAAAGATGGTATTTGAATAAAATTTTCTAAATGTCTTGTTTTTAGCTCCTGCGGCAATTTATTCTCCTCAAACAAAAACCCAGTTATGGTTCTTAAACTATATTTTTAATGACGATATTTTTTAGGCTCTTTCGGTAATTTATCCTCCTTGTTAAAAAATCTGAAATAGTATTTGAAGAAATATTTCTATGACGACCTTTTTTTTAAGCTCTCGAAAATTTTCCCAAATGACCTTTGTTTTTTGATCCCAAGGCTCTGAACATTCTCGCGCCGGCCCTGTTATTAGTACATTAGCAAAAAAGTATTTTTTGTTATTCATTTTTTGTAAACTTTTCATATGCTTGTCAAAAGCAAAATCTGATGAATGAAGTGAAAAAACTGCTTGGCTGTCTTCCGAAATATTCATGTCGGATTAAAGACTTCGGCTTAGATTGAATTGTTTGTGTCGTTTTTTGTGAGCTCCACTGGTAGCGAGCTCAAGTGACTCCGCTTAGGCGCCGTTCTGGTTGGAGGAGGGTGGTTGAACACACCGTACATCGCCATCCCTATCGCATCTGACTTCAGCGATATTGAAACGTCTCTGTTTTTTTATTATGAACCATCCGTTTCCTGACTGTTTATATTGGTACATCGCCAAATAATAAATAATAAGATTGCATCTTTAATTACATTATAATTTATTTAAACTCCCATTGACAATTTTCTGTAAGCGCTATTAAGCATTGAAAGAGGCTTAGTATAATTTTTTTAAAATTTAAATTGCCTCCCCCCTATTTAATAACTAGTTTTTACCCTCCAAGGAAAATGCGAAAGTGCAAAAAAGCTTTGGAAGAAAGTTCTTCAGTGGCAGAGCACCCCTCGCGGATGGCAGATTCGGGGGGCGGATGACCCAGTTAGCCCCCACCCCCTGCGGGCGGTCGCTCGAGAGCGTCGCGTGTTGTGCGTTGTCCGTCCGATCCTCTATTTGCGTCGCGCGACCAGCCGCTGCAGCCGCTCCGGCCGATGCGGTGTCGGCTTACTCTCGAAATAGACATAGACGCACGGCCATTTTCGAATTCACAATAATAAACGGCATTTTTACACAGGCGCCCCCCCTTTCCGCCGTCGCGTTCGATATACACAAACCGTCGGAAAATCGCTCGGCACCGCCGCGGCCGCCTCCCGCGTATGTGTTCGCACCAAAAAGTAATCAGTGTAATTCGCATTCAGTGACCGAACGTAATAAGCTGAGCTTCGAGCGGCGCTAAAACAACGAACCGAACAGGTGAGCTTACGGACAAATTTTCACCGCTGGCAACCCCCGTCGAACGTCGATTTTTCGCCACCGCGTTACATAATAATTTGAATTTGAATCTCGCGCGCCAACGGTGAATCTATTTACGCGCACGTATCGATTTCAAGGTCGTCCTAAACGATCTATTTTCGTTCGCTAGGATTATTACATAATAAATATATTTAACGTTTCATACATTTCTATCTATCTCTCTTTCTCTCTCTATATATATATATATACATATAGTGGTTTTTTTGTTGATTTAAAAAGGCTAATCGTAGAGCGCGTTTCAATGTCTCAAATTTCTTCGCCCGTGGGACGTCGATTATGCGGCCAGAATTATTTTCAAACTGTTTTGCAAAATAGCGACTTGGGATTGTGGACGACTGCCAAAATTTCGTAACTTGCAACGAGGCAAATCTGCTTTGGTAATCGGACATAACACGTTAATGTCTCTCCATAATCAATTTAAAACTAATACTCGATGGACTGTGTAATAAAATATAAAAATTTACTTTGACAACACTAAAAGTTATAAAAATAAATAGTTATGTTTATATCAAAGGCGTAAAGTTAGATAGTTGGATAATTTAAAAATTATCCGACACATTTTATGCACTTATGTACTGTTAAAAAGTCATAATTATTTTAAAACACTTACATAAAAAAAATGCATTTTATTTTATTTATTTATTTGTTGTAAATCTTCCGTTGCAAAATGACAGATGTTAGTCCAATGCGTTACAACGGCGTAAACATAATGAGCACAGTAGTGAGTCACTATGCACGACCTATTTAAATTTTATTTTAATTATTCATAACAATATTGATCCGTGAGATTAGGAAAATGTAGGAAAACTTAATCTGTGATAATCGATCGAAATTAAAATTATATAATAATCTCTAATTCCAGTCTACCAGATACGGCTGAATTGGAAAACACTAGTGTTCATAAAGTATTCGAAACCAGATGTTTAAAGAATTAGTCACCAACCTATTGAACATTTTTTTTGTATTTGCTACTTAAAATACTCCCCCAACCACTGGCAAGAATCAGGTAGATTGATATGTGTAAAATAAATGATATTTTAGGTTATAAATATAATATATAATATTTTTTAATTTTAAATAAAATAATAATAAATATCGTTTTTCTAGATTTGTTTTAATTGTTAGAGTGTACTCTAATATCAAGTGTGGTATCTAACTTGCTCTTATATTTTTTTTGTGTCACTGGGTAGAAAAAATCCACCGATTTAACTTATTTGATTTTCTCAAAATCTATAATTCAAGAGTTATTTTATGGATACTTAACATCGACATCTGAGTTATACTCCTGTTAGAGATTTTCATATTCTAAAGTATTTATTTAATAACCCAATAATGACATTTTTATTAATTTTAGATTATTAATATTCCTTTTCAAATATCGTTTGATTATTATGAAGCTAAAAACGTTTTATTTCTTTCATAATAAACAATATCGCATATTTAAATTCTCATTATAAATATTATAATCTCTTTTGTGGTGAAAATATTTATTTATACTAAAATATATTCGTCAAATAATCAATTTGACTCATTTCTGAAACGATCTGCTTATAAAGAATTCAATGTGCAAAAATAAGTATTATTTATAAAATAAGCTTCTTCTGAAGTACAGATTTTTTAGTGAAATATATAAAAAGCAAAAATATTTTAACAACGGTTTAACATTATTTTTGGATGCTGTTAACGTCAACTATTCCTAGTATTTAATCATAGTACAACTTAATTTTACTTTTTTTATTAATGCCCTCAATCAATCAGTAATCTTAGCAAATCTAATAAATAGTCTCAATGTTATTATTTTATTAAATAAATAGATTGTTAATAAAAATATATTTAATAAGTAATTTATTTAAAAGAAAAATAAATTTAATCAAACCACGTTTTCATAATATTATTGTATGTTTTGATGCGATTAAGTATAAGCAAATCAATTTCAAGTGCTCTTAAATGGCGAAAAGATGTGTAATAATTCATAAATGCCTATAAATTATTAAAGAAAATATATTATATATTATAGAACGTTTGACCAGTGGTGTAAAATAAGTTTAATAAATAAATTTAAATCGCATACGTATCTAAGCGTTTTAATTTTTTTTTCGTGTTTAATGTTTAATATATAATTACAATTTTGATCGATTTTCACATATTATGTTTCCTAGATTTTCCCAATCTTAGAGATGAATAGGTCGTGCATAGATTTATAATTAATAAAAACAATGTCACTGATTTCAGTCTGGTGTTTCACAACTTACTTAGTAGTTTTTGATTGTGTTAACACCGTTGTAACGCATTGGGCTAAAGCCTGACATGTTACAACGAAAAATTACCAATGAATAAAGAAATATACAATTCTGTAATAATCGATGTTTTAAATGCATATCTAACATATTTTTAGATTTTTTAATTAGCTTACCACCATTTAACATATCGATGGCTTAAAGTATAAAATTGCTAACTCCATATTTGACAACTTACAGGAGAAACAAAAAACAAAATAAACAACTTGAACATAGGAAAATAAAACAATATCTCAAGTTTGTAGTGTTTAATTTGTGATTTTGGAAATAACAATTTTTTGAGCATGTGTATTTCGATTAAAGGTACAAGATGTTAGATTACTAAGTCATTTTCGCCCAAAATTGGAGTTAGCAAATTTACATTTTAAGCCATCGATTTATCCTATTTTTTTGGGAAAAACTGTTTTTAAAAAAACAAGCATATATCTTTTGATTTTTTTAGTCCTGACTATTGAACTTATCTGATATATTCATATTTATATCGATATGTATGTATAATATGTATATACTGGTATCTATAACATACATAGAATAACATCAAATTTATGCTATGCAATGTTAATGAAGATTTTATATATTAAAAACTAAAATTATGGTATGGATATTCGCCATTTCTTATTGCTCAAAATGATTTTTTTATGTGTTTGTTGATGCAAACTATTATTATTAACTACACAATCGAGAGAATCGAATTTAAATTTACTTCTTTGTTTAACATTTGCTTAGGTGATACGATCGTGTTTTTTGCGCCCACACTCTTATGCATGCCAATTTTTTTACTGAGTACTTCTATCGTCGAAAAAAAGTGCCAACATGAGAAGATTCCCAAGAAATCGATCTTGATTCAAGACTCTGAAATTCGAAAATGCATACGGGTCGTGAGAATTTTTTTAACACAATGGATGGAAAGTATTTCTCCTCGTGAGCTCATTGTCAATGGAAACCAAAGGCCGTCTGGGTGCACAGCTGACGAAAAAGAGTAAACACAAACACTTTTTACAATATGTACTGAGTGAATTCCGCGTGTAACGCGTCACTGATGCACTATGCAGCTGGAGAACGATCTAAATTTGCTGCGTATGCAAATTCCTCAAGATAGGCGAGGAAAAATAGATTGAGCACGTTTCTTTGAGATAAGACGAAACTGATGATAAGCCTACGCGAGAGCCTATACTCGCATTGAAGATAAAGGTGTTAAAGATTTGGTGTAATATGGCGATAAGGCATTTTGCTAAATCAATGCTTATTGATCGTTCGTGACTCACGCCGATAACATAGTAATAAATAAATATTGTGTGACTAATGCGTGGGAATTCATAGAAACATTTGCGAATGCTTACAGTCGTATTGAAATGAGGAGTTTCGTCGTAGCCGATGGCGGTTAACATCAAGATCAAGGTTGATAAAAGTATAAATCTTTATAAAATATTCTATGCGATCCACAATGACGTATTTAGAGGTTGCAATACCGGTATTATCGATTTTTTCCAGTTCTATTTTATTTTTCAAATCCGTACATTTTGTTTGTTTTAAACGTTATCTCCATGGCTTATAACTAAGAAAACGACCATGAATATATTGCTTCAAATAAAAGAATAAAATAATATATTTCCGTATTTTCAAAAATCTTATTTCCGACAATGTAATACATTAAATAAATATACGAAATGGTTTTTATATACAGTTTTTATTAGTACTAGTAGACAACACAATAAACAATCAGCGTATAAAGTATTTTTAGAAGTACCTGAATGTTAGGAAAATTGTTCAAAAGCTTATATTAATTAAAACACAAAATATGGTAACTGGTCATAATTTAAGCAACTTAAGTGGAAATTTAACACGCTTTTTTAAATACAATTATATTTAAAAAAACATAAAGATGATAATTTCATTCAATATATTCTAAGAAAATGTTCCTACTAATGATATAAAAAAAAAACAGTTTTAAATCAAACAAAATAGAATTGTTATTCCAGATCGTTCCAAAGTAATTTACAAGTTTCTGTTAAATTTCTAAAATGCTGCAACAGTAAAATAATTCAACAATTATTTATGACTAATTAGCTTTTGTAGAGTTTTATTTTGTTACGTCGTATCATAATCGATATTTGGTGCTTCACCTGTGATGTTGCGATGTAAAATGAACAATAAGAAAACCATTTATATAATATATTATATTAAGTCAATTTTAGTCAGGGTGAATTGGTTTTTATAGCAGCTTAAAGTGGATTTCTTAGAATAAACTCGTTCTCGCATTTAAATATGTATTCAGTATCTTCACAATCAACTTTGTGTATTCAAATTTTACATATAGGGCTATCAACCGTGTGTTTTAAAAGCCCGTTAGTGGTTCTATACTATACTGTTGTTATTTAAATAATTATTTATGTACCTACCTACATACTAGTGTTTTAAAAAATTGCGATGTCTTATAAATTCGCAGTAGATTATTCTGTAAAAATCATAAGCTCTTAAGAATAATTTTTTTTTTAAATTATTGATTCAGATTTGTGCAGCTCAAACATAGCTCAATCTCAAAATCATAATGGCTCTTAATAACTAACAAGTTTCCATTCGCAACATTGAAAAAGTCGTTAGTGCCATTAACGAGATACAACACCAACTGCAACACGAGCAAACAGTTATTGAATTTCAACAATCTAACAGTACAATCAAAGAAGCATTTTTTGCAGATCACAATAAACGTGTGTACACAAGTATAGTAATTTATAAAGAATTTGAGAATGTGCATCTTTGGATCTATTTACACATCCCGCACCTGGTCGTCGCTCGTTATATGAGGTGAAGCACATCCATCAACAATGACTAATCGTATATTACGATCACTTTCGACACTCTACTGTACATATACTGCGTGGGCTTATTAAAAACGACCCAACAATGACAAACAATTCGAAGCAAATTCAACAAAGTCCACCCAAACGTGTAAATTTATCGAGGCAAGATTTCGCATTGTTCAACAATGTGAACATAATCTGGTTTTATAGTCAGTACTCCAAATTCGAAAGCAATTGTTGCCAAAAATCGAAACCGGAGCATCTCAAACTGTTCACACGTCGGACAAAACAATGTTGTGGTGTGCATAATAATTAAAATTGGGCGAGTATTTTGTTCGCCTTTCACGCATTAAATTCTATTGTATTGAGGTAATATATTATTATAAAGCTCTTAATAAAATATTTATAGTAGAACAACGTTTAGAAAACAGTAATAAAAAAATAGTAGTAGTATCAACACGTACGTATTTTTTTCAAATTCTAGGCAGAACTAATCGAAACATCATTTGTTATAAATTAAAGAACAAGAATATATCGCTGCGCGGTCAAATAACGCACATTAACAAAATACACGAATGAAATTATAGTCTTTTAGAAAAATATTCTCGTTGTGGGACATTTTTATCTTACAACTAAAATAGTATTTCAATAAAAATCTTAAAATTCCATTTTTTGAGAAAAAATATAGCATAAAACTTTTATCAATTTATTTTGTATTGTATGGACTTTTTAATTAGTTATATTATTATATATTTATACTAAAAATCTCGTGCCTATTGAGTTTGTTTACATAAAACATATATTTTTACTTTCACTTTGGCCTCCCCTGGTATATATCTATTATCATAATATGTGATATTTTTCTGTTATTAACCACGTAAAGAATTTCTTTTGTGTTAAAATACATCACGAATAGGTATCATCACGTGCATTGATAAAACCTTTTTTTTGTTACACCACATAGAAATATATACCATTTTAGAATAGAAAGAAAAAAGTAGAAACGCCGTCGTTGTATGACAACATTATCACAATCGTTATCATTACAACGGTGTTCGAACACAAGTTACGATATTTCTCAACTCCAAAAGCCCTACACATAAAATTACGAACACAAGGCAGGTAGTATACAAAGTGACTCACTGTAAAAAATGTTTTTCTTTAGTTTCGATATCAAAAGCGAGGTGTGCTCGCGGGAAGATGTCAAACGCGCGTCAGTCTTTATACTGGCGATGTTTGAGAAGGTCGTGTTCAGTCTTTCCGTGTGTTTGGCCTTAAACATAAAACAGTGTTATTGATATATATATATACATACATACAGGTGAGTAATATTATTGTTTTGAAATTAGACACAAGTTTATTTTCAATATGTTTATGTGGAGGAACAGTTACCAAAAACTTCCTATTGACAATGTTATCATTATTTATAAACTATATAACTAGGCGACTTATTTATTCGAAGTATCAATACAAAAATATGTGTTATTTTTGCGAAAAGTATTAATTGAAATATTTATTACAAAATTTCTGCAAAACTTATAATGATGTTTTATTAAAATGTTGCAGTTAATCTAACGGCAATACCATAATATTACACTAACTTTTTTATTGTTTTAGATACCCTTTTGAAGTTAAATTTTATATATACAATGTATTATACATTGTATTACATAGAGCACTCGGCTCAGGAGTATTTTTATTATTTTTTATATAATTTCTGTTCAAGAAAAGAAAGCTAATTTGTGCTAAAAAAATATTTGGGTTGTGATTTGTATTATGGTTGTGGATAATTGGCAGTTTTTAGTTTGTAAAATTAATTTTACAATTATTTAAATTTTTGCATATAATGAATAATCAACATACATTTTATTATATAAATATGATATTATATTGACATATGTAGCTCCTTTTTAAATAACCATCACGTTATTCCTCCGTGAGATTAGGAAAGTCTAGAAAAACAAACCACTAATTTCGATCTCACATACACGATTGAATTAAAAAAACACTTGAGCTCATCAATAGAAAAATTTAATTCCTCAAAAAACAAAGTGTATTTTTGTTGTAGAGCCACTCACTTCCAATATTAGGGAAAAGCAATTTAAAAGTTAAAACAGTATAATCAAAAATTATAAATCAATAACAAGTCTAAGTCCCAAGAAGTCGTCCTAGTTTTCAAAGTGGTAAATTCTGTGTAATTCATGTAAGGTTTTTCAATGGGTCATGATGGTCTTAAAATATATTATTTATCAAAAATATGTATGTATATACATATGTTTAGCCTTTTAATTCCTGTGATGTACACCGAGTATACATGTCATTTCTTATGTGATTATCTCATATGTATATTTAAATTTAAAAAAGTCATTATTTTGGTATTTCTCCGCAATACACTTAAATAATTAATTTACCAAGTACAATATATAAATAATTATCGGGCGTAACAAAAATAAATATTTTGGCGAAAATTATTATTCATAATTATTATTCAAAAATTATATAAATAATAATTCAAATTCACTAATACAGTCAATCGTATTAACCAGGTGGAGTTTTCGCTTCGTATACTATTTAAATACGACATTATTTTCGTATTTTTAAATATGGCGTTTCTGCAAATTTTTATTTAATTTGCTTAAGAAAATATCAAAGAATTTAAAGCCCCTGGCGTGTGCCTCTACGTCGAGCGGCAAGGTCATTTTCAGCATTTATGTATTAAATAATTATCATTTCGTTGTTTCTACATTTTAAATCACTATTTTTATTACAAATTCACAAATGTACACTGAGTGTACATCACCGGAGCGCGTGGCACCATAAAGGGAATACTTATGCTTCTTACTCCTATTATAGGAATGCATAATATGTTAAACAAAAATGTGCACTATTCCACGTAAATTGTTCCAGTTCCTCGTAGATATCGCAGAAAACATCACGCGTATTAAAATAAAATATGCAATCTTTCCATGATTTTCACACTTACTAATGAATAATTTAATGAAAAATGGGCATTAAATATTAAAAACATATTATAAAATAATATATTTTATATAATTAAATCAATTTGTCATTATATAAGTCGGCGCCGTTGCAGTGGGAACGCTCGGTAACGAGCGTTCCCACTACGACGGCGCCGATACGATTCTATTGCTTTTGACGTGATTTTTTTTATTTCTGTTTTTGCGCTCTCTTATTGTTCAAAATTTGGTTTATATATACTTCATTCGATTATCATTCAGTGTATGTTTTAATATGAACGCTAGAACACACTTCGTTACTACGGATTTTATCATTATCATTCAGTTCGTGCGGCACCCTATTTTTATTTTTTAATTATTGGTCGATAACGTTAAATTACCTAACAATCGTGCAAGCTCTCAAATTGTAGTGCATTGTTATGTTTCTACTTATGTTTTCAGTTGTTCAGTATCAACTAATGAAAGATTTTCCATGATTTTTTTCATCTTGCATGCCATTTTCCTCAAGTTTTTCTCAAAATATCCACATCAAGAGCATTATTCAATCTAAGAGCAGTTTGTAGTTTTGTTTGTTTGTTAAACTGTAGAATTAATGATAATCATACTGTAGAATAAATGACAATAAAAAGTTTACAATCAGTTTCTGTTCATACAAAACTTGCTCTTATTTGCTTATTTTATACCTTTACTTCAATACCTCGGCTTCCATAAATTGTCACAGGTTTGAGGGGGGTCAGTGGAGTTGTGACAGTTTGAAATAGACAGGGATCTAGCTCAATGAAATCTTGTGATATATGGGGGGATGGAGGGAGGTTAAAAATTCATGAAAATCCTGTGACATCATTTAAGGAAGCCGCCTAACCAAATTAAATATTAGTACCCTATGTCAAAAAGTGCATATAAAAAATAAAATCCCTCTTTTTATTTTTTGCCTTTCCTAATTATTGTTATAAAAAAACACATATTTATTGACTTTAAGATAAATTAATATATTTAACGTATTGGCATAATTTTATTTATGTCTCATACTAGTGGCTGAGAATGTCTGAAAATAAAATAAACACGAAACATCTCATCAATAACGTCAAAGTGGCAATTTGCACGCGTGCGTTTATTTTCATCGCGCGCCGCAGATTGAGAATCGCTGTCGTAATAATTAATGATAATAATAATAGTGGCATCGCGCTCGAAACTGCACTGGTCGCCATTGTTGGTGCAACGCGCGTCCGTTGCGGTCTTAACACGACGATTCACGGTCAACTTTATTTACTTAATTTGAAATATTATAACTGGTCATTAGTTTTAATTATTCAGATAAACACATTTAGACCAAAAGCGTGCATGTGATATTAATTTGAATTTTATATGTATGTGTGTTTATTATTGTATTTTCATAAACATACTGTAAAACAATATATTTATTTGTTTTTTAAATATTATTTAATGTAAAATAAATGAATAGTATGATAGTTAAACCTTTTGATAGGTGATTGTGAAGTAATCAACGATATTTATTTAGTTGATTATGTCTCATAACCACATCCTTTCTTCTGCGGTCGAGCTTTCAATTAATAATGTAAACTAAGATATTTTAAAAATCGCACTCGTGTTGTTTGTGCATACATTGTGGGCGTAAAAGCAAATGTCGTTGCTTTTGTAAACATACTGACGAAGTGTTTTTTTCTTGTACAGAATGGCGCAGCTGATCAACGTCAGATTGACGAGGCCTGAAAATTGCCCTCTTGGATTCAGGATCCATGGCGGCAAGGACTTCGGAACTCCTCTCGTCATCCAAAAGGTAAGAAAACGGCAACTTTCTCCCATCGACGTTTTAAAAGCATTTTTGTTTTATCGCTTTCGACACCATCGCTGGAAAGCATTTCGCAATTGCGATATGCGAATTTTGAGAAACGGTTTGTCAATACTGAGTGCTTTGATTCCGAGCCGGAGATTGCACCGATAAGATCGATTAATTATTCATCTCGGCACAACACGAACGAGTATAATAGAGTGTAATTGCGCCCCGAGGTGAATATCATACTTGCAAAAAATGCTCATTTCCTCCTCTTTGTTTCCGCTGCGAATCGACTCCCAGGGTGGTTAGAATTCCATTTCAAATCTTGAAAGTCATCAGTTTCCACATCGCTGATCACAATTGCGTTTTTTCAACGTCTACTCTACATCCACCCTTTGAATTCTTTGATACTAAAAAATAATTTAATTATACACGTGTGCGTCTATTATTATATCCTTCTCGTCTACCGATCAAATAAAGTAAGCCGTACGGCACAAGAGTGATGCTATTGTCTACACTGCCAGTCAGAATGACCGATTGGTGACATTTCGAGTCCATTAGCGCAGCGCTATGATTTGGAAAACAAAAGTGGCATTATTTCATTGTACAATTGCAACATGTCTATAATTGGAAATGGTTTACGCAGTATTATATATTTTTATTTTTAAAAGTTCAGTTACTTTTTTAACATCCAATTGTTTTGTGTCCACTTAAGCGTACGAACGAATACAATCCAATGGTTTCCCGTTCCCATTCGCAGAATTAGTAACCGAAGAGCTATATTTAGCTCAGGAACCAGTCGACAAAAAAAAAACATCCTGCGGGTTCAAGTTCAATATACTTTTGCACGCGCCGAGAATTGAAGCATTGCGAATATTTAGTGCATCGTTTCGAAAGCTCGTTCGTTCGTTACGATGTCCGGTCAAATCGTGGAATGGCGCCAAATAGTGTGGTAATCATAACTCAGAGTGGCTCTCACGATGACGTAGCACTGCGTCCGTGGTCCATGGCACGGAAACTGAGCTTCGGACGAGATTTCCATCGAAAGTTGTAACATGAAACACAGTGGAAGAGCAACAAGCTGGGCTTTTTGCGATATGAGTCACTTCATTTATATCTTATGTCTAGGTCTGGACAGAATTAACTATGATCCGGCACTTCTAGTTAACCCTGTTGTTTCGCAGCATCATTTATTAATTAAAAGCATTTCCTCTGCGAACTTTCGTAATTATATTGCAAGATTTGATTGAAGTGCTTCGTCATTCTAGACATGAGAAGTTCTTTATTGCTTGTGTATCACGTCATATATTTTTAATGGTTCGATTTCCAATAGCCTAAATATATTATATATGAAGCAAATATATTACGCTGGACGTTAGGATGAAATGTGTTTTAGGTTAAAATTTGAGAAAGTTCTTGAGAATTATTTAAAAACATTTCGATTGACTAGTGTATGTATCAGATTTTTTTTGCATTTTGTAAATTTCCTGACAATAAAAAAATATAGAAGATTATACCTAGCTCAGACATTTTTATTTTGGTTTAATGCTTGTTCTGCAAAATGTTTTATTCGACTATTCATGTTGTCGTAACACAGAACAAACTTATTCTATGACTTTTTGGGGTTTATTCAGTTCGTACCGTACCCACTACATTCTATTTGCGTTAACACAGTCAGTTCGAGAGCTATCAATTTTATTCAAAAATTCATAATAAAATTAAATAACATTAAAAATGTTACTATCTTCACTGTTTTGTCGATGAAGTTGATACCTTCCTTTCCGGAATATAAGATGCATACTCAGACCACATGGTTCTCTGAATTATGAAAAGTTGCCTGGAGACATTTTTCGCTGTATTTTTCGCCATATTGACGACAAACGTAGTACACCCCATCTGACCCCTATACATTAATTTTACTTTCATCTGAGAGCGTTACTCTTCTTTAATCTAAAACAAAATAGCTTTTGTATTGATTGGCCCATTTCATGCATTTTTTCGGTCAATAATGTTTTTTGGCATATTTACGACTGCATAAATACATTTCTCAAAACCACATATATGGGTTGTCCATGTTTATTTATTCATCAAATACCGATTGGCATAATCTACGGCAGTTTTACGCCTATCAAATAAACACATTCGTATCATTTGATCTTCACCAAAAGTATTTTTTTTAATCTTCACCCGATTTATTACACCCATTGTCATATTTTTTATAAAATGGCTTTTCACTAATGGTTGGTTTAAACTAACAGACTAATTTTTTCTTGTTGGTAACCTAATTGCCGAATACATAATAATATGTATTTTTGAACGATTTGGCGTTATATTTTTTATAAATATTTTCACTACCAAATCTGACAGTCAATAACCACTCAAAATGATTGATAAAAAGATTACCCCGGATTAGGATAAGATGCATTTTTTTTACACTCAACTGTATATATAAGCCCCTATAAACATATTATATATATTTTGAAATCGATTTGTATATTTTACAATTCTATAACTTTATGCTTCTTCAGAATCGGGATAGAAAACCAAGTTAAATCAGTCATCTTTAGTTATTTCTATTCGGGATTACAAACCAAATAGTTCCTCAATATCATAGTTAAAAAATCATGACAACCATTCTGATAAATTTTAATTGAGCGATTTTACTATATTTTTTATTATCGATGATTTAAAATGTAAAATTGCTGACTCCATATTAAACAAATTTACAGTAGAAACCAAAAAAACTAAATAGACAACTTGAAAATAGGAAAATAAACAATATCTCAAGTTTGTAGGGTTTAATAGGAGATTTTGGAGATAGTATTTTTGAGCTTGTGTATTTTTATTAAAGGTACAAGATGACATTAATATGTTGTTTTAACTCAATAGTGGAGTTTGAAAATTAAACTTTAAACCATCGATATATACTATTTCTTTGGTAAAAACTGTCTCAAAAAACATGTAAATCAATGGATGCAAGTATTTACAGGTACATACTTAATTTTTTGTCATCTGATTATTGAACTTATCTGATATAAATATATATTTACAAAATCATTTTTTATAAAAGTGTCATAGTCTGATTTAAACTATAATACAATTATCGTGTCAATAAAAATGAGGTCTCCTGTTCATAATCGAAGGAACTGTAATATTTTTTCAATTGCAAAAGAGACCCTTCACATTATGAAGTACGAATCTTATGTCTTATTAAATATATTTGCTTCCAAAAGTATTCATGAAAAATATGTAGTTCATATAATATTATATATTTATATCGTAAAAAGTTTGATGTTATTTTATTTAATATTAGTTGAATAATTTATTTGTAAAAAATACAAAAATCGTGACGGATAGTTGCCATAGTAAAAAGTTGAAGGTAGACTCGTGATTTATCCTCTAAAGTAGCTTTTGGTTGCATAGTCAAAATTAGCATAATTAAACCATTAATTCATAACTGTTATTTTCACGATTCCATCTAAAAGTTGACACAATATCAGATCATCGAAATGCTACACAGTTATTCTGATTATAATAAAAATATGTAATCTTTGATTGCGCCAAGAATGCACTAATATTTGATTAAAAAATATTATTATTTCGTTCCTAAATAGTTTTTTAACCTAGATTATTTATTGTTATACTCATCAAAGCCAGCTTTGATCTTTTCACAGACATAAAATCGATTAAACATAACTACCAAAGACACTTTCACAGTCAGATTTATCGTTCCGCAAACATTTGACGTTTCACGGTGGCTTGAAAATTTATTTTCCCGAGATTAATTCGAGTGCGGAAACAGTAACGCTTTTCCACAATTTTCATCTGTCAGACAGTTCATTACCCCACTAGAAGTCTGCTCCAATCTTTGTCGCATTACATCTCTAATTTAAAGCGTTAACAGCCGTCTTTCGTGAAAGTCGTGGGCGAAAACGGACGCATATCCGAGCTAGCGCCGAAATTTATCAACTTTTTTCTTCTTGGATATACGGCGAGAGAAAGAGACGAGCTTTAAGAGAGAGAGAGATAAAAAGAAGGAGACGGAGCGGTACGTGTGCCGAGTGCAAAAATCAGCGCTGAAATTAACTTGTCCCCCGCCAGGACTGCGCCGCGCCGGCGAGAGCTTTCCTTCAAAGTTTTTTGCGCATGGCAACAAGCGAGCGCATGCCCATGGGCGTTGGACCAAACACGAATTTTGACCTTAAAGAGAAAGTTTTAAAAAGTAGATTTAAATTATAATGGTACTACATTCAAATTCATTTAGATAAGCTTATAATATTGCCTGAAATAAATTGTTCTTTTTGTATATATTCGATTATGCATCGGACAATGTGCGGTCGATAAAAAATATAGCTAAACCCGACGAAGTCGTGACCGACCAGAATAAACGCAGTGACCTCACGGTCATATATCCACAGATGATGACTGACATGGTCAAATATGTATTAGGAATACCACAAAATGTAGGTCATATGCGTTTTCTTTCCTATCATTTACATGACTGTATATAACCGTTTTGGGCGATAAGTAAACGACCGTCAAGAAAACTCGGTTAATTCCGCGATAGTAGTAACACAAACCACACTTTAAAATGCCTATTTAGTGTAAAATAATCATTTTCATGATGAGTTGTTCAAAACGTGCATTCGTACTTCATAATTAAGTTAAATTTAAATTAAACTTATTAATTTATAACCATTTTAAAATCATATCTTTTTTTTAGCATTTACTAATTGTAAATATTTCTTTGCAATATAACCGAGTAAACACAATCAACAACTACTAAGTAAATTGTGAGACATCAGGCAAAAATTATTCGGTCAATCATTAATTATCACTTATAATTAATAGATGTCGCTATGCACGATTTTTTTAATTTATTTTTTCGTAAGATTAAGAAAATTCAGAAAAATCTAATTTGTGATGGTCGATTGAATTATATTCAGTCACTCTCACTGGCTTATACTATTGGTCTATCGTGTTAGTGGAATTGATTGTATTATTATGGTGGCTGCAACATCACGACGATGTCCTTTTTGGCCAAAAACTCCGGTGCGCTATCTTGGTGTGAAATTCAAGCCTTGTTTGACTACAATTCTAGTCACTTTATTTGTATTGCCTCACATGAACAGCGTAAAACTACAAGATAATAGTACTACCTAATGGTAAATATAGTACTCAAATATTTAATTCATTCAGTGGAGTCACTTTTAAATTCAATCAAACTTGACGTACCGTTTTGGAACAAATATAGCTACTACTCGTTTCTTGCTTATTATATCAGTCAAAATTGCTTTATATGAACTAAAACTTCTCCAACAATCTCTCAAATTAGTAAATCGGCGAATACAAAGCAAACTTTTGTCATCTTTGCGGCCCTCTTTAAACATTTGTACCGTTCATAAAAGCTTCTTAGAAGACTTCTACACATTAACACATCTTCACAGTATTTTGTTTCACTTTTAACGCAAAATTTAATTCATAATATGTATATTTTTTCGAAATAAATAAATCGCAATACACAAACTACGCGACAAATGACATGCGCATTACAAAAATTGTTGCTATTTGTTTTATCATACATTTTTTTCTTTGCTAACGTGCTTCCTTGTTCATCACTATTATGGCCGCAATAGTGGCAAGCCATTTAGACTGAGCTGATTTTAAGCTGAAGTTAAGATTTTATTAAATTAAATCAAGGGCTGTAACGGTGTAATTTTAATAGACTCAGTTTTAATTTATTTTATGTTTCAGTGGCTCTAAAAGTATTCAACGCGACTTTCTAATAAAAATTAAGCTAAATTTTCAAGCTCGTGCTCCGATTGCGATTTCATTCTGACGTAAATTGGCTTTTGGTCAGATTTTTAGTAAATTTCTCATACATACCAATAACATTGTTGTCAAAGGCCCAATTTTTTATTCTACTATTCGGACTTATACTCAAAGCGAAACATAAAAAAGCAATATAAATTTGCATTATTATATATTAGAATATTTTTTTATATAATACAATAATAATTGGAATATGAAGCAGAATAGCAAAAATATTATTGAATAAATTGCATTTATAGAATTCATGTAAAGCTTGTTAACTCCGCCAGTGAACGTTAAGCTTTCACGCGCTGCTGATCTTCGTGCGAATGTTTTTTTTTTGCACGCTTGCAATTTAAACTCGATTCTTCAGTGTCGATACGCCGTAATTATGTCATAATGACATCTATATCGATTATACCGGATCGATCCGAACAGTCCTGTCTGAGTTTTAAATATCATTTCCGGGTCTCGGAGACGTTTGGCTTAATTCCCATGACGGACGCATACGCACCGCGATATTTTCGTATCCAAGTTTATTACCCCCATCTAGACTGAATGAAAAAAATGCTTAAGTACCCCCTTGGACGCCCAGCGACGCATTGACAACAAAAATCAATAATAATAATGAAAAAGTAAACCTGTTCCGATAACTGTCTAGCCGTTCCATTTTTCTGATATCATCTACGGTAGCAACATATAAATCGATTTATTATTCAAATATCATATCCGAGACGTATCTCTCCTTGTCGGCTTAATTGTTAAATCTGCATCGTATACCTTGATACATTTTTTTTCCGAACTGGTATTTAATATGCAGCAAACGATGTGATTTATATCTCGGTGCAATTTTCACACTGCAATTTTTCCTTATCGCGTTGCGAAATCGAAATCGAATTTATGCTCTAATCTTCGACTGTGTAAAACTAGCTTAATCCATTAGCGCGATAGATTTTATGGCAGTCACTGTAACACGCGAATTTCATTGAAATGTTCACTTAAATTTATTATCGGACGCTTACTTTTGTTTCAGTCTAGAATCTAGACTCTAGATTTACTGTCGATAAATTAAAGCGAACGTTTTACAATTTGTAAAAATTTTTTTAGATACGTACGTATTTATTAAAAGTAAAGTCCTAAGAATACATGCACAAATCAAAATTCTATTCAACAAGATACATTAAAGAAAAACCAGTAAACCTTTGATTATATTGTAATGTAAGACGCCTGGAAACTTTAAAATTGTTTTTTTGCTATTTTTGAACCAATATTGCTTTCATTATAAGAAATGCTCACAGCTTGAAAATCATTAATGCGTTTATGATCTGCTGTTTTTTTTAACAAATATAAAGCATAACTTCTAGCACTTAAATCCTGTACTTTAGGGAAGGAACAAAGTTATTATTAAATTTGCCCAACTAGTTTTTACCCTTTAGAATATAACAAAGCTTCTTTTCTTTAAACAAAAAAAACTTTAAAACACTTTATATTGCTTTTGATATGCTTAAGAAAATAGAAGAATATGTTAATTATTTTTTTTGTGAATCAATTAGTGATTGATGTCATCAACAATTACTGCACATTCTATTGCGGATATTGCTTTTGTAGAAATATTGAGCTTTGAATATCCTAGAAGCAAAATATCATAATCTTGAGAGAATTGCCTTCTGACTATTCCCAGCTTTTAAGATAACATTCTGTTGTGAATCTCTTCTCTGCAATAATATTTATTAAATAAAAAATTGCAGAAACTAGCAAAACATCTAGCAGCTACCATACAAATGTGTAGATTAGACGCAGTCTGTTTGGCTTTTTTTTTATAACATACAAAATATTCTATATTATATATTAATTTTCAATACATAATATATACGACTGCGATATTAATCCGTGTGATTATAAAAATCTAGATAAACCTAATTATAATTACATATTAATCACTAATTCTTATCTCCCAGTCGCGGCAGAAATTGAAAAGTACCAAGGTCCATATGGGTTTTGAAACCAGATCTTTCAGGTCAATTGTCAGCAACTTATACCATTCGTCTTTCAATCTAGTATAATATAATATTTTCAGTTGCTCTCGAATATTAAAAAATGTCTATATATAAAAAATGCTAGTCAGAAAAACAGCTACATAATTATGAATCTAGATCTGCCGATGATTTACACATCCCTCAAGCATTTTCTATGAAATTCGGCACAAATTCTTTAACATATTGCATTAAAAATGTTTAATGATATATCAAAATCTAATAAAAATAAAATTAAGTCAATAAATAATGCTTCTTATTTTTAAGTGTATTTATTATACTTTTTTTAAATTTTTAAACCAAATTTTGACCAATAGGAGAGCGCAAAAAACAATTATCCCTTCTCAGAAGTCAAAAATCCACGTCAAAAGCAATAAAATCGTGCCGTCGCCTTCGCAGTGGGAAGTGTATTTATTATACTTTTTTTAATATATACATAATATATGTCTAAGTTTAATGTATTAAATTGTAACCGAAAAATGAGTTAATTTAATCTTACTCATGTGGAATTACATAAATAAAAAAAATGTTTATATATCTAATATATTCAAAAGTTATTACATACTCATGACAAAAATGGCATTTTATATATTTTCTAACATTGTAATATATTTTTTTGAATAAATAATAATAGGTACGAGTTAACCCTTTCCATGCCACAAATAAATATAAAAATAAGCCACCATTGCGACATATTTTCTGAAATTATATTTTATGCGAAATATTTTTATTACGCCTTAAAAATTAGTAGAAATATCTACTCATAATATTTATCTGATAAAATCATGTTTTTTTGTTGCTCAGTGTTGCTATATAGTGCCTTTCCAGTCTAATCGTGCCAATTCCCAAGCGTTTATATTAAGAATTTTTATTACGCGTGAGAATCGAATGAAGCACATTTAAACCAAATTTTGACCAATAGGAGAGCGCAAAAAACAATTATCCCTTCTCAGAAGTCAAAAATCCACGTCAAAAGCAATAAAATCGTGCCGTCGCCTTCGCAGTGGGAACGCTCGTTACCGAGCGTTCCCACTGCGACGGCGCCGCACGATTTTATGGCTTTTGACGTGAATTTTGGCCTTCTGAGAAGTGATAATTGTTTTTGCGCTCCCCTATTGATCAAAATTCGGTTTGAATATACTTTGATCAGCCCTCTGATAGTATTATCGGTAAGGATAGCTATCATATTTTTAAAACATAGTGTAATATCGAAACGCAGACAAACTGTAGAGCAATATTTGAGATGCGATGTATGTCTGTCATTATTCTTCAGCTTATTTTCCCCTGATAGATGAGTTGGCTTAGTTTGTATTTTGGACTTAGAACTTTCATTAGGTTAGGTTAGGGTTTGAAAAGCAAAATGGACGTTTCGCAAATTGAGTTGCATAGACATCAGTTAAATTATATTTTCAAATTTTTTTGAAAATCTTGAAAAGTGTATTGATCAGATATGATTCGCCCTGTTAGTATATAATATAATATTTATAAAACGGTTTATCCAAAAAGAAAGCTTAATGTATGGTTGCTCCATTAAAACATATAAATTTAGCAGAAGCATTTTTTTCATTTCAAATTTCTCCAAATGAAATTCTAAAATTCTAATACCATTTTTTAAATACTGCGCTCTAGAATTGGATTAACGTGTCAGATATGTATATGAAACAGATTTATGTTTGTGTGCCACATTATACTCATATTTCAGTAAATTTTTAATAAATAAATAAATAAATAGTATTCAAATAATAATAGTTCAACGTATTTTTGTTGGTTATGCAAATCGATCAATTCATGAATATTGCCTGTTAGAAGTGTATGTAATAAAGCAAATAACACTTTGTAAGCTCAATGCACTCGAGCAATGTTTCGCCGATGCAAAAAGTGTTTTGAAAATAATTCTCAATTGCTCTCACTTATATTTATAAATATGTAGGTTATTCATTAGATATTAAAATCGTTCTTTCGGTCAAGGCTTCGCACTCTAGTCGCCGATGGAACAACGACCTGTAAAATATAATATCGCACGTCTATTTCGGCGCTTTTCTATTCGCGTTGACGGAATTTTATATAATAAACTTCGACACGTATAGAGTCGGTGGGAGGAAACTTTTGGCAGCGTAGCTGAGCTTTCGAGCTTTCGGACACACAAAATTACCATTTGGCCTAATTAACACAGAGCCCGTCTCGGCGGAAAGACAAAAAAATAATACACACACACACACACTCAAACGAAGCGATACGTAAGATATTATAAAACCATTTTACTCACATTGCGCCGCTACGAGCTTTCACTCGAGCTTTTATTTTTAATTTGTTCAAACAAACGGACCGCTGGGTTATTTTCACTCGGGCGGATGTTTTATTTGCTTCTTTGTTGACGATCGAGAAACCTCGTTTATTACAATGTTTTCACTCTCTAGAAATGCACCGTTTCAAAATATGTATTGCAATTCTCTTAAAATAAATTGTTGAAGTTAAAATCCCGAGGCGATAAAATTTTATGAACTAAAATCTAAATTAAGGTTTTAATATTTTCAATAGATATTGTGTTAATAATTTTAATTAAACAAGTTGTGTTATTGTCTCACTAATCTGCTGATCCTTCAATGCTATAAGTAACAGTAATATGTTTTTAACTATTGCTTTTTAATATGACATGTATCTTACAGTCTGATTTCATGTACAATTAATGCATATTTTTCTATCAAACTCTTGAGATTTATGCCACGTAAAATATCTGAAATTGAACCCAGACTCAGGTATTGAATCTATTGCACTGAAGAAAAAAAATAGTGTTTACGAGTACTATTGTTTCAATGCTTCTTTTAATCATTTATTCACTGCATAAATATGCATTTTTTATCAAAAGATGAGATGGACTCTAGAAATATAATACAATACAAAATATTGGATCAATACCAAGTTTCGCAGCTCATTGTTTCTTTGCATGGTACATTCGTACTCCGACTACTGTTTACTATTGTTATATCTTAGATCAGAGCCTCTAATAGAATAAAAAAAACTTACATTGATTCATTAAGGAAACAATATTTATTTTGGGATTACCTAATATATAATACTATCTACTCTATTGCTTTTGAGTATCTTTTAACTTCCGTTTATATTCAAACTAATAGATTGTCTCTGCTTATATGAGGAAACTAATTCTGTTTCATCAGAATAACATAGATTAAATAGTTTTCATGAAATAATACACCTATATTATAATCAGTGTCAATTTAGATCAGTGTGACCTAACTGAATAATCATGGAACGACATTCGAAATATAAAATACTTTGCAAGTTATTTCGAGAGGATTTCGAGGTTTCAAACATTAAAAATTTCACCTTGGACATAAAACCAGAACTTTACCACTCTGTGTATTATATATTATCGTGTAAAGCTTATATATAATTATGCAATATAAAAAAATATTTGATATTACAATAAATAATGTTTATGACAATATCTCTCTTATTTTCTTATGTAATGTTTTAAAATGATAAAGTAAATCTTGATCGCAATCTCTAGTTAAATATTTTGTAAATCAATAACTGATCGAAAGGTCGCTCTTAAAATCCTTATCTAAAACTACCTGTAAAACGACCCACATTTTTAACGCAACGATAAAATATTACTGACAAAAGGACTGGACCACCCAGAGTTGTATCTTATCTGCACATAAGAACAATAATTGATTATTAATATGTTTTTAAATACGTCCTTCTGTGTTGCGAGATTCCATTGAAGCTAAGAACAAACATTGATGTATGATAACATTTTATTAAATAGTATCATGTATATATAATAGCTTATAAAAAAAACGTTAGTTATATTCTACTGAAAGCTTTTAGCGTCGCTGTCTGCGATATCGATTACATCAAAAAACATTAATTTTTAGATGATGACTTAATTATATTTGCTTGTACGCCCACGATATATTATTATGGGACACGTGTATGTATTTATAAAACACTGTTGTGTGCGTAAGTATTATTAGACGTCCAATGTCTACTGTTTCAGAATAGCTACTGTGTGACTGATGCATTGTTTTAAATAATTAATAAAAATATCAATATATAGATCGAGTTAAAGGTAGCGGGTTAGAGGTTAAAAGCTCTAATGGAAAGGATAACAGCTCACTAATTGCCCTTTGTTTGTTCAAATGCCACTTTATCTCGATTGCCAGATTCAGAAAACCGAAAGTAAACCACTATCATATCATATGATATATACACACACCCATGATCTCGTTAATTGTCTACTTGACTTTTCTTCATGCAGCACTCACTTCCGTTCATAGCGTCGATCGCAAAACGTTTGCGGATCACTGATTCGATCGAATAATCGGAAATTTCCAAGAACCATCATCATCGTCTGGCGTTCGTTGTCTGCAACACTTTAGTCGGATCTCTCCGCCCACTCAACACTGGTAGTTGCTGTGCCGAGATCGTATTTCACATTTCGTTATTCGGAACTGGTTGCGAAAATTAAAAAGGAAAAATGCCCCCGAGGAGCTTGAATGAAAGCAGTGCCTTTTTTTGTCGTATCATTGCAAAACTTGCGCAGAAGTTTCCGAAGCGCTCGGGAGAGGCGAAACGACCGGCCTTGAACCTTTTTTCTGAGGATTCCACCATAAGGTTTCTGAACTGGTCGAAGACGAATTAATAAATTTGATTCTTATCATCGCTAATTGGCATATTCGTAAACGTGCTTACAATAAATTAAAATCAAAAGTTGAGTCATAAATTATTAAAATAAATCAGTGGAATTGAGTACAATAGCATGCATTGTATTTATATACAAAATGTACTAGGGTCATTTATACATATGTTGTATATGTACATACATATGAATAAGACTGGGTACTTAAAGCTTGATTGTGATAAAACTTTGAGGGATTGAAACGTGCAAATAATTGTATGCAACGAGATTCAATTGAAGCACAATGCCAAATATAATTAAACTTTAATAAAAACAACTTTGTATGTATATGCTTATGCATGGGTTTCTAAATTAAATTTACTTTTTATATAATATTAATTTAAAAAATAGAATACAAACATATAGATAATTGTTATTATAATTAACAACCAGATCCACGGGAACGTATTATCTTTTTTTTAATAATTATTTCAATATATGTATTGCAAACTTTAGAAGTTTTAATTTCGCTTGCGTTAACGTATATGCGAATCTAAATTTTCAATACTTAATATGATCTCAAAACCAGTTAAATATATAACTTGACATACTTGCTTGTCAAATATCACACTACAGTTAAATATTATTATTCATTATATATATAAAAATATATATTGTTGCTTTCACCTAATACGCCAAGAGGTCCATTGAAACATAAAGGTTAAAAAATTCTGCTTTAGAAGCATAAATTTAATTTAAAGTAGCTCCAGGTATTAGTAAATATATATGGGGGCCCGGTCAATTTACCATAAGACTCGGTTTTTTTTAAAATAAATAATTTAAAAAAATTTTAAATGCAAATTAAGCTTTTGAACAATTTTGCATATGAGATTTTTCAGTAGGATTTAATTTTGCATAGTTATGACACTTTTAATTTTTACATTGGCCGTATAGGGGGTGCTCAGTAGCTCTATACAAAACTAAAAATTTAATTTTTAATCTTTAAAACCCAGCAGTTAAGAGCGTTAACTCTTCTGAAAGTCTCAAAATGGCTCGTATGGGGGTCCTATCAAACTCATACATAGCTTGTTTTGAAGCAAAAAACTATTTTATTTAGATCAAGTTTAGCCTTTTAAACGTTTTATATATTGCGATCTTTTCGTTAAAATTTAAACCTACTGAGTTACGAGTGTTTAAGTTTTTATACTTGTCGCCATTTTGCAAAAAATTGACACATTGGATTTTGCTAGCGAACATATACAGAGAGCTTAAGAATTCTATATTGTCAATTGATTTAATTGATTCTAAATATATGCATTTAATAGGTTTTTGCAACATTATAATGAATTTTGTGGTAAATTCTGAAAAAATGCATTATTAATAATTAAAATATTGCTAAACGTAGTATGTCCTCATTTCATATTATTTTTTAGTTATTTTTTAATTAGACAAAGTTACAATCTAGCACTATTCATATTTGACTAATCGCATTGACTATTGACAGTCATGATGATTTATTATTATCGTTCAAAAGTAACATAACCTCATTCTAGTTAACCTTTAGCTTAAAGTCAAAAATGAATCTGGTCTGAGCTTTGCACACTTTTTCCTTATTTGTTATTTTTTAGAGAGCGAAAAAATAAACTAGCGCTGTAAATATTAATGGAAAATATTTAACGACTAATAAAATTATCGATAATTATCATCGTGGCAGCATAGCTTTGCTCGCTAATTGAGAGCTATGATAATCGTGAAATGGCATCTAATGATAGCCCATTTCCATACTGTGTGCCAACGAGAATATTTGAACTCGAATAATTCAAGAGTCGCATTACGACACTGGTCACTCTGTCTCAATGGCAATTTGCATTACGGCTAATTTCTCGTATTAATCAATGCTTAGAACTCATTATCAAATATAAATATAAATCTGTGTCCTAAAGCATTATATTTCAAGGCTTGAAAATTCTGTTTACGTCGCTGAACAAATTAACACTTAACTGAAAATGTAAATAAAAGCGTAAGTGATATGGCGCCGGAGGACTCAAAGGAGGCTTCGAAACGGTCAACGGCCATTTTAGTATGATGTCACGATGATGATAATAATATTAATAATAATATGAGGAACGTGAGGCGTGCCTCCTCCTCTTGCTTTGTACGTAATATTTTTTTCCGCGAATGGAAACGACGATGGTATCACTGAATAATTTCCAGGAAGGCGGACGGGAAACAAAGGAGATGTTAAAACGAGGTATACGAAAACGCTATCAG
Source organism: Plectrocnemia conspersa (assembly GCF_051122295.1). Lineage (NCBI taxonomy): Eukaryota > Metazoa > Arthropoda > Insecta > Trichoptera > Polycentropodidae > Plectrocnemia > Plectrocnemia conspersa. Next base: position 14,949,218 of record NW_028277176.1, read on the forward strand.
CTAAATGAAATGTTTGCAATGCAGCAGTGTAAATATTTCTTTAGCCGTGACATTTGCACGACGCGTTTCAGAAAAGTGCGCACTGTATACGAGGCTCTCGCTTGGGTGAACTCGCATGTTTTTATCTAGTTGATACTAGCGTTTTCATATCCAGCTTCCCAGTTATACACTATTCTTTTACACTTGACCATAAGCGCTGTTATTTTTATGACTTGTTTTCATCTGCTAGAACATCTTTATTGCTATGTCATTGAGGGTTGTTTTAGATTCTTTCCAAGAGGGACCTCTGCTTTTTAAAAGAAGTTTTGCTTATATGGAAACAAGTTGAAAATATGTTAGTAGTTTCCATCTGCTACAGCTCAATATTTTTTTAGTTAAAAATGTTTAAAACTATTTATTGTAAGGCAAAGCTTACACGTAGTTTTCAGAAAGGAACAGAATCTTCATTGCCTCCCAATTAATTGGCTGACTACTATTGTAGCAGAAGAAGGTGAAAATATTGAATCCCTGTTTTCTCTTAACATAATTTGGTGCATTCGAATGTCACTTTTATTTCTTCGTACAAAAATGGACCTAAAAGACTTTTAAATCTGTACCAATTGTGTTAGTCAATCAGACATAATGAATACATACAAATAAGTATTAATCATCAGACTAAAGTCAGGGAATTAGTGATATATATTATTATTTATAAATTATTGTGTGCAACATAATTTACAATATATGTCATTTTGCAGCTGCGGCCAATTTCGATAAATAGAGCATTTTTATAAATAAAAATTTGAGTCTGTTGCCGGGGCTCGAACCCGCAATCTCAGGGTTATTAGTCTGCGACGTTATGGACTGCGCTATTCCGACCTTTTTTCACTACCCGATTTCTCAATAAATAATAAATTAATCAAAATTTCTCGAGAGCTCTCGAGAAATTTGGATTAATTTATCACTTAAATATTTTTATGACGCTGCAATGCTTTAGACCAAAATTAAAATAAAGTCACGCTATTTTTTTTTAGTATCGATCGCAATTGCTTTACCGAAATCAGTTTATTACAGTCAAAGGATTATTTATGGTTATTTTTCAAAATTATCCTATCAAATATTGGTAGGAAACTCTCAAGAATTGGGTCCTTGCTTGGCCCGTCACGCATCAGAGCCGCGGATCCAAGATTCGAAGGTGAGCCGAGGCCAACAGCATCTCTCGGACGTATGCAGCTGCGAACCTCGTGACGATGTTATGCACCCAGGACGGCATTCCTTCTTTTTCTTCCAGCTGGGATCCGAGAAAGATTGAGCATCTCGCCGAGCCAGCGACGGCCAACTATCGGCTAATTAATGACCCGCCACCACTACCGAAAGGCCTAAAAACTGCGCTGTTCTACAACCCTACAGAGATTATCTCAGGCGATACGATGGCCAATTAATCCTTTGACTGAGAGACTTTGGCAACGATCGTTTGTTATTATGTCACGGCATTCGTGATTCTCGCGAGAAGTTGGGAAAAAAGATGAACAATCAGATGCCATATAGGCAGATTAGCATTCCCCGAGGCTGCGCTAGGCACCGGGCCGACGATCTTGTTCTTATGTTGTGTTGTATTTTTTTAGTTTTGTTTTTGGCGTGGATTCGCCCGCAAAACTGGTTTGTCCTCAAACGAAACCGTGACTGCATTTCTCGAGAAATGCAACGATGATAACAAAGTGCGCTTCGAATATTTTTTATGAAGCGCAATTTGTGTTGCCAATGAATTTATTTTGATGAATATTGTTAAAGAATCGTGACAGAAATAAAATAACCAAAATCAGAGCTTTATGATAGCGCTAATAATATATCAATAATTGACGATAAAAACATAAAAAAAATCTAGCCATAATATGTTTATACGAAGGTGTTTATCAGAATGTGCATTTTGCAATTCCTCTGTAAAAATCTGCACTTCTTTGTCGAACCTCTTTCATCTTAAAGCTTCATTGAACGGTACAAATGAGAACATCACTGGGGCAAGATCTAATATGCCATTGTAAACAAAACACTTGTCCACATCTTTTCATTTCGATTGTTGATCGAAGTTGATTTATGATCAGGAGTCTGCGTGTCGGAATAATAACAGTGTCTCTTCATCCCAAAAAGAAGTTCCCACAGATCTACACAACTTCCTGATCCACTCATACACTGAACTTTTATTCGTCAATAATTTTCAATGTATTTTACCTTTTCACTACTCATAAAACATATGGAAAAATAAAGCGTTGCTCTACTATGATGCATTTTATTTTACGTGTCGATGATGAATCTTGCTATTTTGCGGAGTCTGACTTGCTATTTTGAAAAGTGCTGAGTTTTAATTTATTAAAAAAAAATCGTAATAACAACTAGTGGCGCAATGAAATTTACTAAATTCTATGCTGCAATTGATTTAATTGATTCTAAACTAGTTTTAATGTAAAACAAATGTATACAACAAAATATGATTTGTATAAAATAATATATAATATGAAACAATCAAATTGTTTAAATGTGAATTTTTTAGTTACAAAAATAGCTTAGTATTTTTTGCGTAGAGCAACTACCTAAAATGCAGGTATTTGAAACATTCATATTTTGCAAAATTCAGATTTTAAGTAATAAAGCTTTTTTCAATGGAATTAGAAGAGCATTTTGATTTTGAAAAAAATCCTTAAAAATTATGAATTATACTATATTATTCATTATTATAAAAATATCAAATCAAAAAGCTAGAACGCGGGTGTCCGTACCTAGTTTTGTATTTATTTTTTTGTAAATTTATGAAATATTTTTTTCGATACTTTTTGGGTACTTACTTGTATAAATTAGATTTTATTTTGTTCCAAAATAACAATATATCAAAAAAAAAATACTTGGCATTCTTAGCATACACCGCATAATATCGCTTGGCACTAAGAATGTTAAAAAATATAATTTGCTTCATATTAACCCTGGTGCTAGGTCACGCGAATTGCACTTGTTAATATTACACCACTGATTGTTATCTCGATTGTTTTTTTCATCAAATTAAAACAATTCCAGTAATATTAGTTTCACTCTCAGGAATATAAATAGTGTATTATTTAAAAAAAAAATTAATAAGATTCATCTTTAGTAATAATAATGAACAATGTTATTTTTTGTATTTGGCTTAAAAATATTAAAATTTGACATGTTTTCTATTAATTCTAGACATCACAAACGAAATCATTTATAATCTGTAAATATGACAGCACGCGAAAGAAAATGACTTAAGGTTCAAAGCGACCTAGCAAGAAAACAAATAAATCAAGATAACGAGTTTATTGTAGGTCATCGCATGACAAACATTTTCCGGTTTTCACAATTGGCAAGAATGAATGATAACGAGTTTTTCTTCATACAAGGTCGGTGGGAACTGCGATTAATCTTCTATAAAAAGTTGAGTAATGCTCACTTTCGCCGACATAGTCTTTACAGTAAATAATGCTGTAAATACTTGTGAGGAAAATTAAAATTTTCCGTTAATGGTCGAGTGTTAAAGATATGACATTGGAGATCTGCCAGTGATTGCAGACCGTTGATGAAGAATAATTTACCTCGTTTAACCTCAACTTCGACGGCTCACGTTGACCTTTTCACATTCGCCTTATATTAATTTGACACGGAGATAGCTGTTTAATGTTCAAGGACCAATGTTATTATACCATATGTCGGTCGTGGAAAAAAGTGTACCATTTAAGTGCCTTCTGAGATTTTCACACCATTTATCAACCCAACTATGGTAATGGCGCATATGCTAGATCACCAATATGGATTACCATATAAAGCATATGCAAATTTTTAAATGATCAATGATAGTATCATTAATATTCTAATCTTGCAAATGGATCAATCTCTGCTTTTTTGCATGGATTTAATATCAAAAACAAGTTCTATATGTGGGATAGTATAATATTTATATGTGGTATTCTTCAAATAAATGAAACATATGTATTTACCTTTGACTTTTTTAATACATTTTCTAGCTTTTTCATGCATCATATTTATATATTTATTTTTCTTGCTTTATAAATAAAATTATTAAATTTAATATCATTAATTTCTGATTGGGGCTCGAGCCGCTGTTGTGTTTTTGGAAGTATTTAACCATATGTTGCCACCCGTTCTTGACTTATAATAGCTGTATACATCCTATTACTTTTTCTAATATCTTTCTCACACGGTTCTAATTTTTATTATCGTGAGTAAATCAGATACATGATTTAACCTTTATACCTAATGAATGGATCGTTTAAAACCAAGAATGTGCATTCACTGTCAAACTTTTGGAGCGTGCATGAGTTCCTTCAATCCGCTTATGGCTTTAATCACACAACGACCGTCTGCGAACAAAACTCGGCGCCTGATCATCATCACTGCTAAAAATATGCGCAAGCATGTGCAACGAGCGTACCTTAGTCATTGCCCCCTCGTTGCAGTGAAGCCCTTTCGAGGAATCTGGTGTTTACTGCCCGTTTCCTGAATCTCTTCTCTATCGGAGTGCATCGCCGAGGGCCAAGGTTGCACAATGGTGTCACCGTCTTCGACGTCTTGAGCGGAAAGTGAGCCCGATCCGGTTTTCCAGCGTCTCTCATTCACTTTCGTTTTCAGCCATTGCTTTATTTTCTTGGAGCTCGCGAGCCCTGGACGGACTGGACCGGTTCCGTCGGTCGAAAATGATAATCGAAACGTTTTTTCCTGCTCTGGTGCATTCAAAGATATTTTAGAGAGTTCGCAAAGTACAGACCAGTCTCATAACAGGAAGAATCTATAGAAAACTATGGATTTCGTGTTCCTTCTCTTAACTGGCTTATTAAAATTCAATGCCAAAAACATTAATTACTTATAAAACGTGTTTTAAAAAGGACCAAATTTTTTGCTAATTTGTTTAACCAATATTTAAGGCTTAAAACAAGTCGCTAGTTGTGTTAAATAGTTGCCATTGTAATGCGTTTTCATTGTTTTTTAAGTCTTCTTCTTTTGGGTTATTTTAAATTATAATCTGTTTATATTCTATACCTTAAGTATGGTGTCTGTCTCTTTAATATAAATTAATATTTTTTGTACGGTAAAATATATGTTTAATTCTGCAGATTGATATTATCGGTGGTCGAACTGACCGCTTAATACGAAACTAAATGACAAATTCTGCCCTAGTCATAACATTACGATAATAAAACTTATCATTTCGTCTTCAACCTGAAAATAATTATTAATCGTCTGTTGCTGAGCAAAACTATGAGCAAGCAACTATCAAATAAACACATTTATTTATAGTATTATTTAACCCTTTGTATACTTTATATAATTAAATAAATAAATATTAACAACGATCGTTGTTGAAGTCATAGAAAAGGTAAATTAATTTGCGATATTTTACTGTTTTAGTGTGTCAGTGGAATGTAACATTTTTTAATAAATTATATTTTATAATTGTGTAGATGTGATCGTATAGGATTTTAAAATACTAACACATAGTAAAAACTATTTTTATAATAGTAAAGAATAAAAAAATTTTTGACAAAAATCGATTTTCCTAAAAAGTGATTAATCGTTTTTGTGCTAAATTTAAAGATAATCTTTTTTGATTGTGGTCATAATTATAATATTATTTTTTTAACCAAAAAAATATGGTAATCCAATATATTATTTGGCCCACAAATATTTTAATAAGCTTTTCCACAACAAGCACATAAATTTAAATTTAATTATAACTGTATTTATTGTATACGTAGCTATAACTTGTACATCCTTAAGTATTATTAATATTACATACATATATTAAATAATCAAAAAATAATATTACAAAATGTATGAAACACGACGACTAAAATAGATTTTTATTTATTTTTATCTTATCATGATTATCTGATGAATATTTCTGATTTAATAAGACGGAAAAATGACAATTATAAGATAATTAATTTAAAAATAGAGTCGTCAATTATAGTCATAAAAAATCAGTTACCAGCAGGGCCGCCGAGAGCGAACCCGGACCCTGGGAAAACAATGATTCCGGGCCTCATGACAAAAATGGCACTTTTGACGTGAATTTTTGCCTTCTGAGAAGTGATAATTCACTCTTGCACTCTCCTATTGACCAAAATTCGGTTTGAATATACTTTGATCAGCTCTCTTATATAATATTTGAGGTCCACAGTAATATTGGTAAGCATAGCTAAAATATTTTTAAGACATAGTTTAATATCTAAATGCAGATAAACTATTGATCAATATGTGATATACAATTTACATTCAAACACTAACATTCTTTATAAAAAATCAAACAAAAAAAATATAACTATATTTAACACATCGATGGCTTAAAGTGTATAATTGCTAACTCCATATTTGACAACTTTACAGGAGAAAAAAAAAACTAAATAGACAATTTATAAATAGGAAAATAAAACAATATCTCAAGTTTGTTGCTTAATGTTTGTAATGTTTAATTGGAGATTTTTTGAGCATGTGTATTTCGATTTAAGGTCAAGATGACATTGTTATCATTTTCACCCAAAAGTGAAATTAGCAAATTTACACTTTAAGCAATCGATATTTAACATTTTTGTAATAAAATTAAAAAGCGCATTAGACACTATCTATAATATATATGACTCACGATATTAGATACTTTATATTTACAATGCAGGATCAAATTACTATATTTGTTTCGAATTAATTAGAACGAATGCTTGCAATATCTATGCTATTAATATAAGATATGATTTTAAAAATCTATATTTTTGTTGTTGTAATTTTACCAGTCAACGTTTGTGATTTTAATGATTAGGCAATTATATTATAATAATATTACAGGCAATTTGCTTACGGGATTAGATGTAAACCTATTAAACATTTAATTGTAACGTGACAGGCGTTAGCCCAATGCGTTACAGCGGGGTAAACACAACAAACGACTACTACGTGATTAGTAAAACACCAGACTAAAATCATCTATTTTTATTAATTAAAAATTATGCACAACCTAGCTAGATTTTATTTTAATTATTCATCCGTGAGTTTAGAAAAATATAGGAAACCTTGATTTGTAATGATCTATAAGTATTATATTTATATAATAGTCTCTAGTTCCGATCTTCCAGAAACGATAGAAATTAAAAAGATTAGGTTTCATATGGGGTTCTAAACCAAGATTTTTATGTATTAGTATTATTTTAGGGTAATTTGTATTATATGTAAAATTATGGTTGATTTCTAATTTTTGTTATTTTGTTTGTTACAGGTAAATACTTCATGTTTATTCTCGAGCACTACACGATTGACATGTAAGGTTTGATATTTGTTTAACCTGTCAACATTGACTTGTATAAAATTGACTTTCATTTGCAAAACAGTAGTGTGTATGTATGTAGCGCGTTTTCAAAATTAATTTAGAGCACATTGCTACTAATCACACTTGACAGTGGGAATTTTACCCGCCTCTTAGGCGAAGCACCTGTCAGATCGTTATTTTTAAATCGAGCGGTAGAAACGACAACAATGCGTACGCAGGGCTGCCAACCGCGACTCGATAATAATCTCCCCTTCTTTGTTTCCACTCAATTTTATTAAGAAACATTTCGCCAAATGATCGATGGCGTGTCCGAGTGCGTTAGTAATTTGTTCTGCGAACGCAAAATAGGTGCACATTGTCTCACTTTATCACCTAAATGACTCATGTCGCGGCAGTTGAGTAACAATTTCCAACTGATACCGCAGACTTGCGGTCAGTTCGTATTTAATTTGCGCGTATCGCAATCGATCGATGTGTGCGCTTTGTTTTATTTTTTTATGCTCCGACAATAATATGCATATTATAGAAATGAACGTTTTTACGACGACACTCGGTGACTAAGTATGTTTAGATAATGGAGATCGTGCGATGTACATTTAGTCATCGATCGTGAGTAGTTTCTAAGAATTTATATTGCGATTAAAAATATGTTAAAAAAATAGTTTTGTAATACTAAAATCTATATAAAAAAAACTGTTTACTGTATAATTTTTAATTGACTTTTGGGTCAATCACGTCAATCAAATGCGAGCATTGAAAAATCAATATGACGGTCAGTCAAATGACCATGAAATCTATAATTCAATACCTGTTTTTGTAAATAAAAATACAGATATTATTATGAATCACTAAAATGTATGATATAAATTCCAAAATAAAACAGTTAATAAAAATACATATTATAATCGATCCCTTAAAGAAACTAGTCTGTTATGATTTTTTTATAGATATAATTTTTTTATTAAATCTTAAATTATATTAAATTATTCGTGAAAAAAAATATTTTTAAATAAAAAATCGTTAAAGTTGTAAAAATTTTAAATAAAAAAGTTAGGATGTAAAATATATCAAAATTTTTAAATTATAATTAAATAAAATTTAAAAAAAATGTATTTTACTTTTTTTAGACCACGATAACTGCCATAGTTTTAATCATATCGCCATAAAACTTATTCTGAAAATAGATCAGTAGCCAGTCTGATCCGCATATTGTTTCAAAACGACCTCTATTTAAAACATTAAGTAAATCGTAAATAAAAAAATGATATTGAATTTAATTTTGAATTAGAATAAAAATGTTTTTAAACATTTTTTGTCATTTACGTGGAATAAACTTTTAAAAATTCAAATTAAATAAAAAAAAAACATTTTTGTTTATATATTTGTTTTTTAACGATATTTTGCGGATAACTTTATGATATTTCAGCTAAAATCATTAACTAATCTGATCCGCCATTTTGTCAAAATGGTGGCCCTTAAAAATTACAGAAAGTAGGCATAAAAAAGTATTTACAATAGAAATTTAATTTAATTTAAAGTTTAAAAAATGTTTTTTTTTCATATTTTGTTGTGAGATATAAAAAAATTGAGGACATGATAACAGCCGTAGTTTTAATCATATTGTCATGAAACTCGCTCTGAAAATATGATTTGTAAATATCTCAGCTAAGTTAGGTATCTTATTTCAAAATAGCGACTATTTGTATAATTTAAAAATTATAAATTCGTTAAAAAATCGTAGTATACGATGAAAAATATAAATTTAAATAAAAAAATATTTAATAAAATCAGATTAATTCTTAAAAAGTTTTTATTTTACTGTAACTACAATAATTCACTAGATATCTTAACACTTAAACACCAGTGACTCACCGGTGAGTCACTTGTTGATTATTTTTTTTAAAACACGCTAACGAATTATTTCCATTTTTTTAATTACTAAAAATTATTGTACTAGCTTTATTTATCAGTAAACCAAGTATTTTATATTTATTTTTATAAAGTGATACTAACGCGTAAAAAGAAAAAAACAGGTGACACACTAAAAAGTCGCACGCGTTTAAAAGGTTAAACTGCTACGCGCATTGTAATATTTATATGGCATTAAAACTGTACGTCGATAAAAAGGGTTAAATACACGCCTTATTAATATTTTTATATATTAATAATTATTACAAAATATTTTTTTTCTTCTTATTTACTGAATGTTCAGAAATTTAAAAATGATCATTATTATTACATGGATTGCAGAAAATACTTATTGCAAATCGAACATATTCTACTATATATTTTATATTGTACAAAGACGTTTTCGATTATTTATTATTCATGATTGAAATGAATACTAGTTTTGCATAAATATATATATACTAGTTTTGCATATTAATGAATCGAATTGGTATTATTAGATCTCTTTCCAATTTTTAATCAGTCTGAAATCAATGTTGATTTTTAAAAGCTATTCCTGGAATCGTTTATTAAATTTATCTATATTGTATCGACCCTCATCTACTTACAAATCAAAATTTTACTGATCTAACATTAGTTGTTTTGGCACCGCAAATTAGCCGAACCCGAAATTCACAATTTTGGCACCCGCTCCGATCCGGCGCCTTGGGCAACTGCCCATTCACCCCGAAACTAGTATTATACGCGTAACAATCGTAACACGTTTATAATCAAATTGTAATTAATACCGAGCTGAATGAACGATTGATAGCGATCGATCGCACGTGGTCCTGCTATAAATACAATTTATTTACATTTCAGCGCAGTTAGTTTGTTAACGTAAAGTTAATGGTTAACGTATAGCTACGCTTTCCGGCGTGGCGTGTTTATTACGTTAAGATAAATCGTTTAATGGGATATATCGACCGGTTGTGCTCCAATTAACTCGGCTTCGATTTGTGGTCCCGGTCTATTTGTGGGACTGGGATCGGCGTTGCATCATTGCACCGGAGATCTGTCCCGGGCGCCAGAGGATCGCTCCGGGAATGAAAAATGTAAACGTTTTTAGATTTTGTTGGCCGAAAGATCACTTTGAAGTATTTCAAGTCTGAGATTTGCGTCCAGAAGGCGGACGAATGTAGATAAACATGTTTATTGGTAGCTTGATTTTATGTTGTAGCACTGAGATTATCTGCAATGTAGTGTTCTGGGATACATTTTCTTTTAAATCTTGAATGTCAAGAAGGTGCAGAAGTATTTTACATATATTTACGATAATTCTAGCATGGTACTTAATAAGAGAAATTTGAATAAACTAGATTTCGTTTCGACCATTTTATTATTGTTTTACGTAAAAAGTATTTTCATCTGCCAGCACTTATCGGTGTTTTGAATGCTCCGTTCGTGACATTGCGACATAAAATTGATGAGAAAATAAAATATATATATAATACAAAAAAACAGCCGCAAGGACAGTTGCTAAATGTGACGGGAATTGAGTTGAGAGATCTCTCAACTCAATTACTGTATTGTACATATTTTATTGATATACATTTTTTAAATGGCATTTTAAATGCTTTTACAATGTTTAAAACACCTGTATTTTTTCTATTGTTCACACCAGGAATAGCTATTTGTATCTGCGTATTGTGATGAATCATATTTATTGTCATTATCATCGTTATTATAGTCTAACTCTTCAATTTCTTTCTTCTTTTTAAAAAAGACTTTCGGAACAGTCAATAAGTATATCAAAATTGTTATATTAATTTTGTAGTATCGGGATGAAAAGTTTTAAATAAATTTGAGATAGTTTTTGCATAATGACATCTATTGATTGTAAGCTGTATAATTTTTATTACAGTGTGGCGTCTCACTACTTACGAAGTAGTTGTTGATTGTGTTTACCCAGTTGTAACGCGTTCGGCTAACTAAAGTCATCAAAAACTATATAGACTAAATATTGTTGTTACAACCCATTCTAAAATAAAGTGGTTGTTAGTATATAGAAGAGTATAGTTATAATATCTAAAGAACTCCATGTAATAATTTTAAATTATTAGAAAATTCTCGAGTGAGAAATAAAAATATTTGCTTATTCCGTAAAAAATAATTATTGAAATAAAACACAAATGATATCCAGCGACTTTTCATTACACAGTTTTGGTGTAGCATCATAATAGAGCTACCAACATTGATAGTTAATTTTAGATCAACTGTCTAGCTGGTAGCTACTTTTACACCCTTTTTATAATTAAGTATAATCAACATAGTGCCATTGTCATATTTTTGTTGGTGCTTAACCTTTTGATTGCCGAAATACGATATTCCGGCTTTTGCTACTTTGCCGAAAATTGTTGAATCCGACGTTATCATTAAAGAAAGAATATGATACCTTTACTGGGATTCATCATTGAGAAATACAATGGTAAAAAAGAGTATGGTTTGTGTGTTCAGTTTTCTGAACGCTTGCGTTGTCCAAAATTAACCACACTCCTTGGAGATTTTTATCTTCTGATATAATCTTCTAAGAAAGTTGCAAGAAATATTTGAAGTAACCGTGAAGTGCGCAATTGTTTCATACCGCAATATTCCTTCAATATTTATAGCCGCAATCAGGAAAACATTTCGTCCTCTAACTGTTGACAAGGACCATAATTTTTTTAAATTAAATTGTCTGCTAGAAATATCCTGGCGGATCGATCAAATCAGATAAATTTAGTAGACGTAATAAATGAGCCTGTTGCTACTGCTACTTATGCAAATTGCTACAATTATATGAATATGTATATGTAATTGCCAGCAGCTGCTGCAAAATAACCTTTATTGATTTTGATAAGTAATTAGCATTTTTTTAGTTTATTATGTAGACTATAAGAAAACTTTATATAAACAATGACGAGTTATATAGTCATATTATGTAAACTTTACAAATTTAATTAATTGTTAATTACTACTAAATAATTATTCTATATAAAACATCGTTGTTGCATATAGATAATTGTTTTTCTGAAAAAACATTTCTGATGGTTGAATTTGATTTGTTAAATGTTGTATTTAGAGTGAAAACGTTATTATATATATTTTAAATGCGTTTAAATTTTTTTCAACATATATTTTTTTATTACGTAATATATTTTTAAATACCTTGGTAACCAAAGGGTTAAATAATTATTTAAATTATATTGTTCTAATAGTAAGTAAGTACTTATCTATTATATATAATATTTATTTTTTTAATTTGCAAAATTGCGTATAGATATAATTTTATATCGTAAGAGTTTTTTTAGTTAATCAAATAAATAAAAAAAGCAAAAGCGTCGCATTAAAAACTATTTGGTAACAGATTTTTTTTTATTAAAAACAATAATAATTTTTATTTTGTTATTTATAAATTTCCATAAGTAATTCTTAAAATAAGAAAAAGTAGTATAAAAACCATATGGAAATATTATCTCTTTATGTAATTTTTGAAGTAGTGTTTGAGATTGTTACTCATCAGAAAATTTTAAAAAAATAATCGTTAATTTTCATAAACTCTGCTTTATTATTAGGCATATTAATTACCTTTGCAAATTGAGAAAAAAAAATGCAGTTTTGATTAGAAATAAATTTCACTATGTAAATAATGATTATCATATAATATTTACTATTCCAAACTTATCAACTGAAACTTATAAATAAACACCAATATCGCTTAAACTATTACGTCGTTAAAAATAATTTAATCATTTAAACTGATATGATATAAATATTTCACACATGAGCTTATCATTTTTTTTAATTCTACTTATCAATAAATTCATGATAAGTGTACGTATAAAGAAATTCGTTATATTATTGATTTATTCCGGGTTTCATATCTATACTTGACTAGAGGTTTTATCGCTAGTTTATGCTATTTTTGATAACATATTTAAGCAATAAAGTTAACTGAGATATATGGCCACCGTTAAAACAGATTTTGATGATTTTCTGGATTGACATTAATATGTACAAAAATTATATAAAAATAGAACTCACCAAAAATACTTAATAATATTTATATAGCTTAAAATATATTACTTTTTAATTTTGTATATATGTACATAATTTGTCATTGTTAATTTCGCTCATATTAAGAAGATATTTTATATCAATTTAAAGATTTGTTCACACCGATTTTAAGCGTAGAACGTCCGAAGAACATTTCTATATATATATATACATGTATATTATAACACGTTCTATAGAAAGCGACTTATATGTGTTTAGAATGAGAAAAAATATGTCAAACGGCGAATGTAAATCGTCTTTTTATCGCCGATCAATGAAGTTGAACTCAAATGGCGACAACTTGGTTTTAAGCTGTTTAGAAAATAGCTGATTGGATGAATTTATATCTGCTATTATTAATAGTCCGCTATCTTGATTTCCTTGAACATATTATATATATAGAAAGTTTACAGTTATAGTGGTTTTATTTTAAGATAATACACTAAAAAACTGTGTTTTAATAACTTGAAAAAATCTAATCCGAAAAATTTCAAACGAGCTTTTAGAGCTTTAAGCGTTATAAAAACGCAAAAATTATGATTTTTTTATTGGACGAAAGAAAAGCCTTTCTCTGACCTTAGGCGCAATCTCAAGCCCGTAAAAAAAGTAAAAGGTATAATAATTAATCGTAGGGTCACAGCAGTTGCGCCAGCCGATGCATCTGTGACCTATAAATCGTTTCGGCTAGACCGGTCCGATCTTTGGCTTTCATCTTGGCCCGAGGCCACCCATCGTCGATGATGATGATCGTGATGATGCACCAGTCCAGGTATGCCACGTCGCACCTTGGCCTCAGCTTTCTCGCTGACGTCACCGATAATCTCGCGGTGACGTCATACGAAAGTATGTCGTCATCGGGCAGCATAACCGACCTCACGTGTGCGGTTGAACAAATCAAGGTTGAATCTACAAATGATCTAGGAAGATAAACATGATCGAATTAACATATTCATTGAGCAAAAGGTCATCTTGAATAGCACGTTTTTACGCTAGGTCAAAAGCTTTAAATCTGCGAATGGCAAATATATATGCCTTTATGATATGTTATAAATTTAACGTTATCTGTATAATATAAATATAATATTTATTCACTATTGGTAAAGCATGTCTAGTATCTGATATTTATTGCTCGACTTCGCTAAGCTTAACTTATGACTTGTCGGTTACACACCTAAAATACAATGTCTCATAAAATTTATGAGAAACTACGTTGATAATGTACTCGTATGTACTAAAAAAAATGTGAATGCAAAGAAAGGTTCTAGCTAGTATTTTATATTATTCACATACGATAGAGCTGAACATTGAACGCGTTTATTTTTATAAGTACAGATTTTAAAACAGTGTTTAAATTGTCAATAATTGATATACGCGTATGTTCACGTAGTTTCCAATTCGTATCGAAGATCGTGTTACACTCAGGTGACTCAATCTATGTCTATTCGTCAGACTTCAATTGGGGGTGAGTTAAGCTGAAATGTCATTTATTTCAATTCAGACACAACGTTGTAGTTTTAGATGAAATTTCTAAATAGAGTGCTTCAATACAGTCGTAGTTAGTCTCGATCATCTCAGCAATCTCGATGATTTGGAGCAGAAAAAGACTAATTGTTATTGTTCAATAAATATATTGTTAGACTATATCTGCATAGTAATGATTCGCAAATTAATAAAATTTAGCAACGTTGTCATTTTATGAAATGTGAATTCGGGGATGATTGGTGCCTGTTTTAGTCACACTTTTTAAAGTTTTATTTCAAGTGCTTTGAAACTGTTAATGGATACCGTTTAATAAATGTCTGCTCAGACTCGCAATCGATAGTTTCACGACAAAAAATATTTATTAGCAAAGGCCGCAATAATTAATTAAATTTCTGTATATAAAATATGTAAAAAAAAAAACATTTTATTTTAATAAACATTTTTGATTTTTTTTAACAAAGCTATAAAATTTTTAATTTTTATTTTAGTCGCAATTTTTCAGCATATTTACAATGTAGATTTTTAGAATTAGTATCACACTTAAATGACAAAAAAAAATGTATTTTCCATTATAATAATTTATGTTTTATATCAAGTATAGTAATTTTATTAATTATAAATCTTTCGCTGCAAAATGATAGACGTTAGCCCAATGCGTTACAACTGGCCAAATACAATCTGCAACTACTAAATAATTAGTGAGACAACAAACTAAAATTAAAGTCTGTAAATCAGTGATATCTGTTTAATTATTTATAAACTTAAATACAGCAAATGATCAATATATGGCTCGATTGTATTTTAATAATTTTTCTCAATATTCATCCGTGAGATTATGAAAATATTCAGGGCTACCAAATAGGATATCCTGGAATGAGTTTTAAATACTAATATTTTAGGTGTTTTTTTTATGTATTCCTAATTGTTCTACAAGGTGAAAATCTATCTCCACTCTTGTTTAAAATTATATGTCGAGTAAAAATGACATTAACTATTATATTTATTTTGATTTATGAGATACTAAATACTAATTTAATAATTAATCAATGACAATAAAAAATGCGCGACTGAATATTGCATCGAATAACTATTTTAATTTAAATTAATCGAATGTCAAAAGTGACAGTTGACCTAGTGTTGCCGACAATGAAAATTAAGCGACGTTTGAACAAAAAAGCTAATGTATCGATTCGTAAAAACGAAATGTGTCAATGAAACAAATTAGCGTGCGATTACCGACAACTGTTACGCAACTTATTTATAATAAAATACAATGGCTTGGGTTTTTTTTTGTTTAAAATTTTCTCGCAATGCATTTACTGTTTGTATTGGAAACATCTGTCTATCGATCAAATATTTACATTCCGAGAATGAAAGTGTTATTATTTTAAGCGTCATATTTATGGTTACGCCTTCGCTGCGGTCTCTATTATATAATAATGCTGTAGTAATTGGCAAAAAATAGTTCTCTACTTCTACTATGTCGCTAAGGCCTTGAAAAATCGGTTACTATAAAATTACTAGTATTGATGATTGATGCCGCACGAGGGGCATTGTTAATGGCTTTATTTTAATGCCAAATCACTGTCATGGTGTACGAATTTTTCTAGGTCGATGTTGATACACATCAGATCGAAAATAATAATTTGACGCCATTTTTTTATGCTCGCTACATTAACATTTTTCCAGTGTAGTGATGAGGAAAATTTGTTTTGATAAAAAAATGAGTGCAAATATTTATGGATAAGATATTCCATAAGATAAATTGTGAAAAGATTTATGGACGTGTAAGAGCGGTGTTTATTTTCATGTCATGTTTAAAAGGGTTTTTAAATTATAAACAAAAAGTCGATATATTTATGATTGCTACATTATTTATTACTAGCAACTAAACGCAGATGAACCTGTGATCAGTCATTGTTGTTATATTTAGATACATACATATACTGAAAGGCTGTTCTTTAGAAAGAGTATGCAAAGTTTACAAAACAACAAATATTATTTTTATTTTAAAGTCTTAACTTTATTTTTCGGGGTCCTAAAGTGCAAATAAGCAAAATTTTGACAGATCGCATTCAATATAATTCACATCACATTTTTATTTGGGACTAAATGGGAGAGAAAGTAGTATAGTTCGGGACAAACAAGAAGGTGAAACGTGTTAGTGTTAGTGAATCTGTGAGGATATCCGTACTAGTCCTTCTTGATTGGTTTGTATACATGTATTTGCAACGAAAATAATGATTTATTGTCGTAAAATGCATTGTATTGGTTGACGAGTTGTCGTTTGGGCGAAACTTAACCGAAACTTAATCGCGTGATTTAACCGATTTTCGACTCTTAAGCAGATACGCTGATATATAAGACGCTCGAGTAATAATATAAAAGCCACAGGTTCAAATCTCGCAGCAGACTGTAATTTTAAATTATAAAAATACGTTATAATCATCGGTAGATAAGCTATAGTAATACTTTAATTAATAAAATAGATGTAGTCAACTTCAATCTGATATCTGTTCTTCTTATAAATATTGATTGCCTCCATTGTAACGCATTAGATTTACACTTGTCATGTTATAACGAACAAATAATCTGTTTCCGCCCCAAATTATCATTATGACCATTAAATAGTGTTCTGATTTTAACCAGTCGAGCTATCCAATTGTTGTAATCTCATTACGCTGACTTATTTCTGGGGCATTAATCATATGTCAATATTGCATTGAACGCGTGCCAAATTTTGCCTGTTTTCAAGGATGCAACACACTTATCGCCATTACAAAAACTGCAAGCACGTGACACACCCGTGATTCATTCATCACGAAAATAGCAACAAATATGTTGGCTGTTATTTTTTCACATTCCCCAGAGCGAATTCCACCTCCAATCTTTCACGGTTTGCTGACCGCGAAAGGTTATGGCTTCGGCAAAATGCACTTTGCGCACGTTCGTTTTATTATTAATAGATCGATGCCGAAATTCCTCACGTCTGGATGTATGCGGGATGACGCATATGTTGTGGAATCTCCGACGACAGGTCTAACTTACCTGGTGTAAGATTCCAGAGAGTTTTTTACGAGCTTTTGATACATCAGCGCCCACAAATAAATTGTTATACTTTGCTGTCGAGCCTCCGTCACTTTCGCATTGTTGGGTTATAGCCCATACATTATTGAATGAAAGATGGATCACTATGGCATTTGTTACATTTTAAAGTGTTATATGAAACCGAAAACGTGAAGATATGCTATTATTGAACAATGGCTCAGTAGCTATAGGTTTAACCTATGATCGAATAGGCGAGGTGCTTAGTAAGATAAATTGAGTCTATATTTGTTAACGAGATATGAAATTATTAAGATACACTATTAAATTCTCTAAATAGGTACTAATCACTAAGCAGTAAATCAGGTGAATAATGAAGATGTGGTAATACTATCGCATATTTGACAAAACTATACTTGTTACACGAATATTATATGTCTATAAATTATCGAGCTTGCAGCTTTTCTGGTCACTTTTTGATTATAGTTTGTCGCAGAAATCCACTAAGCAGGTCATTTTTAGGCTTTATTTATTATTTTTTTATATGTGGATAGAAATAGGGTATCCATATTTTATAAATCGTGATTAATCTTTTCCAAAAATGATTGACATGTGTCAAAAATTATATGTATAGTGATTAATTTTCAACAAGCATAAACTTTATTTACTCTTAAGCGGAAGTGCAGAATCTTATATTCGATGATAAACGCTACTTTTTGATTTAGCAAGCTCACCAAAAATCTGCAAGCTTCTAATAATATTTTTAAGCAGTTCTCCGTGAGTTAATTTTTATAATTTTTGAGATACTGTCATAAGTTATTACTCCGGTAGTTAAGCATATAGAGACGTAAGATTATAGCTTCTCCTTATTTATGGGAAGCACTTATGCGAAACTTACCTTTGATTTATTCGCCGTGATTTATCGAACAGTCCATTGCGCTCGATTTAATTCGATCTTTAACTGGTTAAACGTTTATGTGTTAGATTTTTTCACTATTGTGTGAACCTGGAGCCATAAGTCAAACGAGTGAAATCGTTCTATGACGAATATCAAATTTATTCCATCCGTCGTGTTATTTATATGATATGTAGTCATAAAATGCACTACAACACAAAACATACCCTCGAGCCGTTCGAATCCGTGTAGAGCACGAGCTTTATAAATATAGACGGTATAATAATAATGGCCTGGCTTTGTATGGGTCTATAAAGTGTTGCCTTAGCTGATCTATGTGGAATTAAAAGAGATAAAGTATAAAAATGGAAAGCGTAACATAATACGCTTAGGCGAGGCACACACCAAAATATACAAGATGTTATGATCAATTAATCTCTCTCTATATACAGCTCAAAGCTTTATATGCCAAAGTTTCTGTAAAGTATATATTTTAATTATACTTGTTCATTTTATTTATAGTCAAACGAGTATAATATTACGTTAAAAGTAAACGAACTTTTCTAACGACTCTGTAATTAGGTAAATTACAAAAATTTCATGACGGCGATATGTTAATAGCTGTTTCTGTCATTAGCGTTGATGGTATAGTACCAGATAAAAAAAATGTTGGCAAAGATCATAGAAATAAAAGTATGTTTTTTTACACAAATATCAACGGTTTTTGTCTGAGAACGGCTTCGTCTCATTGTGAAAAACTCGTTTAGATCAACGTTTGTGTTGTTTTTTTTTAATTTCAACTAATATAAAAGATTGTATAGGTAAATTTTTTTCACCAATAAAAATATCATTTCGCCGATATTGTAGTTAAAACTTTACAATACATTTATCTATAGACGATAACGATAACGGTTTGGTGCGCGTCGTTCTTAAACGACCAAAGTCACGTAACAACGTAAAATATATCGCTTGTAATACACGTACATATATACGATATTTTAATATGTGCATTAAAAAAATACGACGCAATAAATCTGGTTTGATATGGTCACTCGCGTGTTGTTCGTAGCCATCCGTGTAATACGTTTTTCTTGTTATTAAATTCGTATTGTATGCTAATGTCGAAAATCTGTATGGAATTTCGTTATAAATCATAGCAACGTTGGGAAATATTACCTATAAGAGATCGAATGTAGGGTTACCATATAACATATCATATTTAAGTGCTCAAAACATTAACTAAATCCACATCTAAAACTGCTGGAAGATGATACACGGATAAGGTCAAGGTAAGATATGCCAAAGATCAGCTATCAATATTTTTAAAAAAACAATAAAAAACAAGGATGTATGTATATAAATTATTTGTGATTGAATAATGGTATTTAGTATGTTTATTGTTATTTTTTTATTATTAAAAAGCGTTCCAAGCCTTCCAAAATTCTTAAAAATTTATTTTATATTCCTGACCGGCAACTAAGAGCAAATTTTAATGCGTGCTTATTTCAAACTGTCGCATCAGCTACCCGATTTATATTCACAACTCGTATTATGATCATTTATGCTCGTTAGTTTTTGTATCGGGGGTATTAAATAATTAAATATTAATGTAATAAAAAGTGTAAATTTTAGCCTAATTTAGATAAAAAATATGTTTAATGATAACTTGAATTTTAATTCTTATGTAGTAAATATTGAAATGTAGTGATTCGTGATGCGAATATACATAGTAGTGTTCTTACTTATATATCAGGGTATTAGATGTAAGGCAGCTATTTAATTATAAATTATTATTTTTGTGCAACAATTCTTTGAGTGACTTCCAATTTACACAAAGATATGTTACAGTAAATGTGTATTATCAGTGAGGGTTTATTTTCACTAGACGCTAATAAAATTATATGTCGATCTAAACTGTTCAAACCCAAACCTAATTTAAACAAATTAAGCAAACCCATCTTGATCTAATATTTTTTTTAAATATCTACAGCCTTATAACTTTCATTAGGTTAGGTTTGAGTTTAGATTAATTTATTTTAAATATTGTATTATTTTTAGCATGATGTGATGTAAAAATTCTGTGAATTTCTGATTATGTGGAAATACCCATACCGGATCATTCGTTTGTAAACAATATTAATTTTACTGATCTAAGAAATGAAATTGTAAATCTATTATTTGACACATTGTAACTGGCTAAGTGACTAAAATTTTATTTATACTAGCGAAAATATAGATTCATTGTGACATATGTAAGTTCTTGTAGCATACCTTGTCTGCGCTTAAAGAATCCAATAGTCTCCACAAATCGGGCTAAAATCTGAATTTCAGACGTCATAGAAATGAAGAGGGAAGCGGCTGCTTTGTCGATGTCCTTATTTTCTGTCGATGGAGGGCGTAACTCCACTTATGTGAGTTCGGATAAACTCTTTTTTATCCTATGTAAAGGATTTCATATGGAAGCTTTTCGTGAAAGTAAATGATTCGTGGAAGGTTTCCGTGCTCGGCCACGACAATTTAGTGTGCAATTATGTCTATTCATTTCCATCTGCTTTCTTGTTTAAATATTTACCTAACAGAGTTTAAGCATGTGGAAATTTGGCAACCCTATCCTCTTCATCCTCGCATTTCACTTTCTATTTTTGCTGCGTAATATAATATAATTTATATTTGTAATAGCGTCAAACGGTTGTTAGGGTTGCTTTTAACTAATCCCTCAAATTTCCGATCTTCACATACAATGTCAGCATAACAATGACGTGTGTCATAAAAACTAATAGAATTATTTTATTGTGCTTTTACGCGTGTTGTGACAAGTTTTTTTCTCACCGTCAATGCATCAATCTTAATATGGGCTTTCTACATGTATGGTAGTTTATTTGATTAAAAACTATCATTAAAAATAAATCTTCCGGAAAAAATAATGTAAAATTAATTTAAAATTGTTTTATATTTTTAGCGAATAAATATGTTTTATAGCATTCTTGAAATGTGGCCGCCACATTTGTCATCCATAAACTAATGTTTAAAATTATATGACCAGAATTATTAGTTCTTCGGCACTAGTGGTGACAACCCGACGTGATGAAAGGAGTCAGATTTCGAAATACATGAGCAAAAGAAGGACCAGTAAGGCAACCAACATGTGCTTTATTATCGTTAACTAATATAGAGGCGTGTGGTGGTCACATTATCCACGCTGTTCATGCTTTTGTATTATCTATATTTTGTACAGTAAACTGTTAATAAACCGTTAGCACCAAACCGGCCTCAATCTCTAAAGCCAATATGTGAACGATAATAAGCAATTACAGTGCCCTAAAATATTGATTACAATTAAAACAGATTAGGAATTTTTAATACATTTGTATTTGAAGAAATTTAGATATTTTATCTTACACTCAGCTGTAACTCACTGAGTCCCCATATGTTTATGTAATTATACATTTCTATAATGCCTGAGAGGCATCGCGCATTGTCCTTCTATGCTCGCCAAACCCTATTTTGTGCCCCAGAACATGCTCGTGCGTTACGTTATAGCACAGTTTCGACTCATCTTTGCTAAATCAGAGAATATTAAATTTTCCTTTAGTGAGAGCAAACTATTTATAAAAAATAAATACAAATATTGAATATGGTAACAAGATATTATTTTTTTAAATTATTCATAAAAAATTATGCTGTGAATCTTGAGTTAAAAATAATGGACTTTACATTACAATATTTAATTTAGTTAATTATTTTATATTAATACGCATTCTGAGATAGCGATTTATATATATTTTTAATAACTGAAGAAACCTTTTAAATTCAATAAATGGCAACCCTGATTTAATAATACGCGCACATAAAAATATAATATGTTCTAAAAATGTGCTTTAAATCGTAATCTTTTATTGTTTACGAGCAATTCAAAGTACGCATTGATTTTCGTTATTCTCACAACGGGGGATTACGAGTTCCGATTGTTCAATAATACTTTTTTTATTAACCATGTCCATAATTCGAAACAATTCCATTCACCTAATGATTGAAGATGATTCGCGTTTCAATAAAATTGGTTATTTAAATGCGTGTACGCGAAACCGAAAATGATAAAATACAATCGCGAGTACATAGTAATAGGATATGGTATAAAAAACGTGTGTATTCATGAACACATTCAATTTGATTGATGATTGCTATCTGTACCTATATATTTTCATAGCGCGAGATACGAAAGCGCATTTCCGCCTAAATGAAATGTCATTGTGTTTACACAAAGTTAGAAATGATAATACAATCGAACCGCACAAAGGATTACAATCGAATCGATTTGTGCGAAATTTATTCGTTACTATGCGCTCTACCCCCGCGTGTTCGCAAAACCGCCATAAACGTCACAACAATGTGCAATTGCGCGAAATGGACGTAATTTATTCAATTATATCGCGTTATAATACACAGTAATATGAAATTTGCACTGCTCGACTTTGAATGTTATTTATTGTGAATTATAATGCTTTATTAATAAATGATATATTATGTAAAAGGGGGAAAATATATAAGTTATATTTTTGTTTAGAATACATGTTAAGTTATTGTAAAACTATTATAACATACATATATATTATTAAGATACGTTAAAATATTTATAAAAAATGATTGATTATTTTTTCTCGTGCATTTGTAAACGTGCAGCGTTTTAGCGATATGTACAAAATAAATAAAGGATAACTGTCAAAAGAATTTTACTTATTGTATAAATAATATGTTTATTGGTAATGTTCTAAAATTAGTATTGCTTGTCGACACATGATATAAATCACTAACATCATAAATCTGTAACGAATAACAAATTAAAAATCAGCAGTTATGAAAATCGATATATTGACGCAAATCGAAAAAAATTGGCACCAAACTCCAATGTTTTAACGACCTTTCAATTTTTGATTGATTACTTTTATTCTATTTCTAAAGTCACTTTGTTTGTGTGTATTTTTATATTTAACAATGGACGCTCCTGAGGTCAGACATTGAAATATTAGAGTCGAAATGCAGCTATAGCTCACCTCACCCGAGTAATAGGAAAACCACTTTCACCCACTTATCATTCCAGAAATGCCGCTTTAAATCTGGACGATCTGAGCGCACTTTTAGTGCATCCAAATCTTGATGCGATACAAAGTCCCAGCGTTTGTCAATCCGCTCAAACGCAGTTAATTATCGAAATCACTAGGAATAGTCGAAAGTCACGCGTCTTTCACTCTCTGGACTGTGTCCAAAAAAATGTAGTGAAGCTTCGTTAAAATTTGACATTAAACATTATACAATTTGGCACATGCTATCGACGTTTAGTTAGATTTAATGACCTTAGTGTGTGTAGTATGTCAGTGTGCTTTAAATGTAAATATAATTATATCATTGGCAAAAATAGTCTTGCGATCAGAAAAAATGTTAAATCTGACATGTGTAGCCATTAATTGCATGAAAATATATTTAGTAAATCTAATCTATCACTTGCCTGTAATCTAAACAGATCATTATGTAAATTAAAAATCTAGCTTCAAAAATAAATATTAAAAGATTAAAAATAAATATATACTTAAGCACAATTAATAGCTTTATTGCAACGACTTGAGAGAAAAAATATGTCCGAGAAAGACTGCAAGTAGATTTTGGTATATAAACATGTGAAAAGTTTTTTTTAATTTTAATTATCATTATCAAACAGTTTTGTCCTTGAATCGTTGTCCTAATTATTGTAACTATTAGTAGGAGTATATGAAATAAGTTTAAGTTAATGTTTTCTACATTTATTATAAATGTAAAATATAATTTATTTATAACATATAATTTAATTTAGAAAATATTAATCTTATCCTAAACTGTGTTATGTTTGAAATACAAACCTAAAAATTAATTTTGGTTAAAAAATAATAGTGTTTTAATTCATAAAAACAGAGATTATGTTATGTTCACATATACCATATATAGACATCTATGAACATAAATAGATATGAAAGTAGTTGTTAAACGCCTTTAGCCAAAATTTAAACCACTACTAAAATATTAACTTTTTACTCGATAAATAAATACCGATGCGAGCTGTAGGACTCCTGGAGTATTTTTTATTGATAATATAATTATAAATAATTTACTTACTTAAAACTGTAACATAGATGTGCTTTGAAAATCACATCTTATATTTCTAATTATATTATAGTTTATATGTACATATCTAATATGTACATAAATGGAATCATAAAAATTGAAATAGTTATAAAGGGAAAGTGCATAAAATCCTATACCATGACTACTATGATACATATAATAAATTGTATTCTTTTTTTATTTGCAGGTAAATGGAGGAAGTCCTGCAGAAAAAGCTGGACTTTTGGCCGGAGACTCCGTGATCAAAGTCAACACCACCGACGTATTCAACCTCAAACACAAAGAAGCACAGGATATCATTGTAAATGCTGGTCTAAACTTTGATATATGCGTACAGAGGTAAACACACCTATACATAGCTTACGTAAACAATGATTAAAAACAGCGTGCTAATCTCGGGTTTGTTATTGTTAAATCAGAGGCGGCAGCACGTGGAAGCCATCAGTCACTCCAGTGGGATCTATCCCATCACCAAACAGCAAATTCCAATGTGCTAGCCCTGTTGTTACTCAGACCTCACTGAAGGCAAACAACCAACAAGCTCAGCACATCGGCTCTGGATATAACAGCGCTGCCAAACCGTTCAATTATGTATGTATTACATAAATATTTTTTTCTTACCATTAGAAATTTACACATTTATATATAATTTAGATGAATGGAAATGGCGATACAGTCAAGAGCATTGTGAACAAGCAATACAACACCCCTGTAGGAATATACAGTGAGGAGACGATTGCTGAAACTCTGTCGGCTCAAGCCGAAGTGCTCGCTGGAGGAGTATTGGGGTATAAAAATATTTTTATGTTCATATTTGCATTCTTACTTTATATTTAATTACACATGTTTATAATTTGCTGCTCATTTTAGTGTCAATTTCAAGAAAAACGAGAAAACATATGAAAAGGAAAAGAGCGAGGTTTTCAAGATGTTGCAAGAAGCCGATAACGAACCGGAGCCAGGTGATGTATTTTTTAATTAAAAATGATATATAATACATTATTGGGGCTGCCTTATTTATTTTAAAAGGCTTAATGTAGTAATAATTATATTATGTGGCAACACTGATATTTTACTTGTATTTTTATTATAATTATTTTGTTGTTGAAATAGTTTTCCTGTATGCATATCTCTCATAATACCTTTCACTTGAATCTATTCATTTTTATATTTAAAATATGCATTAATTAGATAGTATATTAAATTTAAAATTAAGCAAAGCTATGCAGAAGACAGATTGATTAAAAAATATAATTTTGTGGTTGTAGTTAGTAGTAAAAAATAATGTGTTAAGCGGAATTTTCTTAAAAATGAACTAGGATTTGCCGTCAGTTGCAAGTCGCATAGACAATCTCTCAATAAGAATTTAAGTGAATTTTGCTCAGGACAGATACCCAGTTGGGCAATAAATATTTTGGTTACTTCAGACTTCTGCATAGCTATGTTTCATGAATTTTTATGATTTGATATCATCTCTTCATTATTACAGTATTTAATGAAAATTACTCATACAAATTAAAAGCATATCTTCATTGCATGTTTCCACCGTGTTTTATGTCGAGTAGATGTTGCAACACATTCTCCATCGGGAGGTGCATCAGGTCTTAGGCATGTGACGGCTCCAGTAACTCGCCCAGACGCACCGATTAATAATACAGGAGGTCTTCCGCCAGGACAAAATATTTGCGAAGAATGCGAAAGACTCATCATGTAAGTTACCCCCAAAAGAACGAAACTAATCTTCATAAACCTTTTTTTCAGCGACGACAATGCGAAGCAGAATAGCGGTCACTAGTCTTAAATCATTTTTCAAATCTGTCTTATTTCAACTGTGCCACTTTTTGCAAATGTAGAAACATCACACTTTTACTCGACTGCGAGCCATGTTCGCACGGCTAGTCCGCTGCCCTTATCCCACCGCTCGAGACAATCTCATCCGCCACCGCCACCACCAAAAATTAGTCATGGCACTCAGACTCCAATTCCAGAGGAGAACCCGATTTATCTGGCACCCGAGCCTCCACACCGTCCGAGCTTGCCAATCGGGTGTCATCAAGTATTATCGAGTGGAGAAGTTCAATTAGGAGCGCCGTCTCCATCAGTCGACGCTTCCGAATCCCTCGGGCCTGTGGCCGATACGCCATCTTGCTCTGATTGTAAAGAATACATTGTGTAAGACCCATATGAAAATAGATTTGATGGATTTTGCTCGTGTCACATTGCATATAGTGTGTCATTGTAAGATATTAGAACCAAGTGTATGTTTTTAGTACAACATGACATGCATGTTACATTTTTGAGATCATCTCTTATATAAAAATCATCTCATTTAGAATCCTATTCATTCATATAAGGGTAAGGCACGAATATTGCTACAGAAGTGCATATCTTTTATTTATTTTTAACTAGATGTCCATTACCCAATGTTACCCGTGGTTCAGATTTTCTATTGTGTTACAAATACATACATCTAAAGATTTAAAAAATCAACCAAACCACCAAATTAATTTGTACATATCATCTTTATCTTTAACATCCTAAAGAGAACTTTTATATGCCAACTTCTTAGGACCTAAAGTGAGACATTCAAAATAATATAGAGTATATGTTTTGAATAGAAGGTAACCGTGCAACTTTCGATTGGTTAATTGGTGTTAGATTGTATGAGGATGAGTCAAAGCAAAAGTTCGAAACAAATTTAAAACACCGCTATATTGCTAATATATTAACACAATAGACATAAAAAGACTAGGTTTTAATTTTTTTTGCCAATATTTTATTATATATTATGGATTTTTTAAATAACTAATAATATATATCCGCATTGTAGCAACAACTATGCCTTATCCTTTATATATGTTAGATATACCATATGGTTTCATATTTATTGTATAATTGATCTATATAGTTTCCATCGCATTTTATTTTGAAATTTAACGATGAAGAACATAATCCAATATTATGGAAACTGTTGAATATTTGCCAAGTTTTATTTTATTATATTATATATCATTATGTAATAATATTGTTTGACATAAACCATAGAACTCTCATGTAGTTTGCTATATATATTTTTACCTTACGGTGCCTTTACCTAACCACAAACATTTTTTATATACCTATTATAAATGTAATGAATAGAAATAAATCAATACTATTATTGAAAAAATATGCATTTTATACATATGATAGAAGTTTGATCTCAATTAGCATAAAACAAATAATTAATCAATTATTTATGTTAGAGCTTGTTCGGAATCTTATGTAATGTACACTGCATAACAAAGTCTTGTTTCACAAATATTTCTTAGTAATTATTATTACAAAATTCAATTTTACTTCTTGTATGAATACTATATAACAGAATAATTTTTATTTCAATAAAAATATTTTTTTTAATTTCCAATATAATATCAAAGATGATCATTAATGATGTTTACATCAATAATGCATTTGTTACCTAGTGTTATACTTATAAATTATAAGTCTATTCTTTCTCTGTATTTTTCCAATATAAAACATGCATTTTTATGTCGCATGTAAGTGTAATATATATTCTATTAAATTATGTACCATATATATTCAATTTTATTGTAATTATGTTTACGATAGTATTATATTTAATCTTTATTGCTTTTACATATCATTATGAAACGTTTGCTATGGTTTTTTTTCACAGCGGAGTGTTTGTACGCATCAAGGATAAAAACTTGCACGTTGAGTGCTTCAAATGCGCCACTTGCGGCTCGTCTCTCAAAAATCAAGGTTACTACAACCTGAACGGTAAGCTGTACTGCGACATCCACGCAAAGATGGTGGCTCGTCAAAATCCACCAGCACCGAATCTCGAGCCGGTTACCATGATGCCGTAAGTATAATATTATGACGAAATATTTATTCAACTATTAGATAAACATAGCTAATGCATTTATTCTAAAACAAACATAGGAACAACAACATGCCGGCGAGCACCATCACTTCTGCTCTCGCATCTCACACCATGCCTTTGCTGCCGTTATCAAACCCAATTCCACCGATGAGTGGAAACGGTCCATCTATGTTCTCGGTAATTATTTATTATTAAACAATTAATGTCATAACTTTAGCCAAAAGCTATATAATCATTTCTATATCTAACAATTTTAACTATATGTTGTGCTTAAGGACTTACCACTTATGAGTTAAAAATGTAAGTTTACAGTGTATTTAATGAGGGGCTTAAAAGCAAGTAAAAACATAATAATAACATGCTATCACCCATATCCGTAACAAATCAATGTAATTAGAATAAAAATGTAAATCAATATAAGAAACACTATAAAATTTTTTACCATCCATATTTATTAACGACCAATCAAAATAGTAGTGTCTAGATCTTTTCGTGATCTATATACAGAGCTCTCATCTCCTACTCTCACATTTTCAGTCGTGTGGTATTGGTAATCAATCTATGGTGTCCATTCTTCACCAAGGTCCGAAAATATTCCATCGGAAAAATCAATGTTTCATATATTTTAATTTTTGTGTTTTTTAATATTAGTTTACACCCCCTCCAGCAGCTTTCATATGCCAATATAGTTACTAGCAGATATATTTTTACTTTCTCGATCATCCTGGGTGAATAGCAATCGGTGATCCATTCAATGATCGAGTATTTGATGCTTAAAGAACCAGGTCCACCGCTTCTGACGCTTTGATGTACTTTTTTTATGAAAAAGAAACTGTCATGATCTAACAGATTACCCCCAATGTGTCACAATGGTAGAAAATAAAGAGAACATAATAAAATAAAACATAAAACATTAAATTTAAAAAAATAAATATAGAATAACAAAATTAAAGGATATGAATCAAACCAGCTTCTCATTGCTGACGCTCAACAGATAAATGTAAGAATACTTATAGTATTAAAAAGCCATAGACAAGTTGTTAAGAATGCAGATATCCTCACCTAAATAGCATGAAAAGTTGCCTTGAAGGCATTGCTCGAAGATGTATAGGAAAAGGATTGTTTACATATACAGCAATCTTCGGTAATTTGAATAAATGTTTGGCAATGTATAATTTTCTAGGACAACGCAGAATAGAAAGGCGCTGGAATACAGGAAAGAATATTAGACAAACTCCCTCATATAGAGATATCTCCGAGTTCCTTTACGAACTGTCTCAATCATAATATTTCACACACATTTTTACCTATATTTTTTTAAATTGCTATTCTTGCTTTTATACCCCTCAAGTACTAAAAATATATACAAAGTGAGCACAAAAAGGTAACCTTTTAAAATCATACATCCTAAATTAATAATAATATATATAGATTCAGATACACATGACATATAGAATCAATATCTGACATAGCTATTTTTTATGGTTTCTGAATACTTTATTCTAAAATGGCCAGATGTTATCAGACATTACTTATGGAGTTTAATTGTTTCTATTACACCACCGGTTGTTATTCCGCTTAATATAGTACAATTTAATATCCAATAAAAATAATATTAGAAGATAAACATTTTATTAGAAATAATATGCGTGCCTCATATTAATTCAATATGTCACATATTTTGTTTCCATGCTATATTGGTAAAAATTTAGAATATCAATTTAACGCTAAAAAAATGATTTAGGAGCTATGATTTTATTGAAGATTTAACCTGCATTAATTTAACTTGTAGTATATGAACCTAGCATGTATTGCGTTTCAATGTTGTACTATTCTAATTCCAAACTTTTCAGCTCTCTTCTTCGAATGGCTTGTCGGGGGAACAAACCGATGGTTTGCCGGCTTTAAAATCCGAACACTTGGAAGCGTTTGCGTCTCTTTTAATCAACGGAGAAAGCAAAAAGGATAACCACCCACAATTCCCTAACACATGCACGAATGCGAGCAAAGCGTCCAATATTAACACAATTGACAAAAACGAAAGTACACACCGATTCGCCAACAACACTTGCGCACCGCCTACCATGAACGGCGCCAAGCTTACGAACGGAGACGAGGTCGCTAATCATAACTTTAACAATACTTTAAATACCACTAACGGTGTGTATAAGAAAGTCATCCCACCCCACTTAGGAGGCAATTATAAGGTACACATTTTGTATGATTCAAATTAATAATATGGGATTTTATATATGAGTCTATATATAACTTATTTATTTAAAAAATTATTTGTATATACAGCAAAATATATTATTTTAAAAATAAGGTGTAATTTTTATAAAATAAGTATATATTTTAATTAATTAAATGTAAAGAATGATTCATGTATCAAATTTATTTTATTGCATTATCAGTTTCAAAGAGGAACTGCTTAAATGTTATTAGATTATATATAGTTTATGATGATATAAAGATGTCTTATTTTTAATGTAGCCATCCAGCAACATTTCGGGACCGAAGCCATTTGGTTCTCCGATGTCTCCGGCAGCTCCGATTTCTGCCTGTTCTTTGTCTCCGAGGTCGATGCCTTCTATTCCATCGGCTCCCATATCACCAGCATGCACTCTGCAAAGACCAATTCAACAAGCGGCTCCGATTCCGCCACCATTTTCAGCACCAGCTTTGGCCATGCAACCGACACCAGGTAAACACGTCACATTTGCTTGTTAATTATAAAAGAGAATATTTATTTTTTATAGCTTTTCCTTATACAGTATTAAAAGTATAAGCTTTATAAAGTTCGGACTCATTTATGGCTATTTTATAAATTTAAATTGATTATTTAAAAAAAATTATATTTTTTTTAATCATTATTTTTATTTATAAATTTGGGTGTGAATTTAAAATTTTAAGATTTGATATTTATTTAAAAAAATATATTTATCTCTAATTAATCTCTCAAGAATAATTTAACATTAATAAAAAGCAATAAGATGCTTTTCTTTAAATCTAAAACAATTTTAATTGTGTTTTATTTTATTACATGACATTGTGTGTTGTTAAATTGTGGTTTTAATTCAGCTTTTAAAATGTGTTGTTCTGTCCCGTTTCAAAAAATATATTTAAAATTATAATTTAAAACAATTTAAAATTTTATAGTT
This sequence comes from Plectrocnemia conspersa, assembly GCF_051122295.1. Taxonomy (NCBI): domain Eukaryota; kingdom Metazoa; phylum Arthropoda; class Insecta; order Trichoptera; family Polycentropodidae; genus Plectrocnemia; species Plectrocnemia conspersa. The sequence continues at coordinate 14,981,146 of NW_028277176.1, forward strand.
ATATGTTATAAATATACAATATATATTTTGTAATTATAATATGATATAAATCTGCACAAATGTACTTTATTTTTATATAAGCATATGCACACACACAACTATACGTTTACAACATATACAAGTAAATATAATATTTATTTTTAAAATTATACATGTAATTTATATAATTAATATATTTTTTATAATTATACACACATTTATTTTTGAAAAATCTACTTAATAATTTTAGGTCTTTATTCAATGCTGAAAGTTGCTGCCCCTTACAAAGGTAATTAGGGTATAGCAAATTAGACGCTGTAGTATTATACGCTATATAAAAATCCAAACACAGTTTAAAATTATAAATAATACTCTCTGTAATTAATGATTCTTCCATATAGGACGATCATTAATGCATGCGGCATCTTAAGCGATAATATATCTACATTCTATATATACGTATTGATACATAAGACAATTCAGACTGAATACAACGATATATGAACACTGTGTTTATTTTAATTTTACAGATTTTACATGTCTTACAAAGTTATAAGCAGATTTATATTTTTATTTTGTTTTGTCATTGTTATTATGAGAATATACATATTTTATTGAAAATGTTCAACTTTTATTATCAACGTCGATTACTTTCATGTACAGTATTTAATTTTCACGCTTTCTATGATTAAATTTTAGATTACTCAGTATATGTATATCTTAAAGTCAGTTGAATATATAGGTGTAATAAAATGTCGCTCTGCACTTACACACCTTGGTCAAATATAATATGTTTGATCAAAGTTATCGCTTCACGCTTGTATTAAAATTGATAATAATTCTAATTCGCTTTATTCGTTTGTGTATAACTGATGCTGAGTAGCATTTTTTTCTTCAAGATAATCATATTTAATCATATAGAAATACCGTAGAGCAACGCATTAGTAAACGCTTTTATTGTTCACCTGACTGATATTATTGTTTTTTTACAATTTTCCATTCCATTTCCCATTATCGTTGTTGCTCCTCCACGTCCATGACTAATATCATGTTTTATTGTGTAATATTAATGTTGAAATAATCAAATTTACCGAACGCTTCAATAACGTTAATACAATAAGCTAAAGGTGTAAAAAGTGTTGTTTGGCCTCCCGTTCAGAGCGAGGAAGAATCAGAAAACGAAAGTTCTCAACCGGTTCTTCCTTGTCAATCTCCCAAGCCGATCTACCGCACAGAACCTGCTCCTCAAATGCCTGCTCCGTGGTTACTGAAACAATCTCGATCCGATCCCGACAGTCATCACGTAAAATTCTCCGAGCAACTAGTAGAGGAGAAGATCCTCGACAGCGCAGAAAGCGTAACGTCCGAAATGAGTCAAGAGTTTTCATCCGCAATGCATAGTTCTTCCATGATGTCTCAGACATCGAGCTCCATGATGTCCCAGTCGTCAAATTCGACGATGACTTCAACACAAAACTATCAAACAACAGCACCAATGTTAAGCATTTCATCTCAAATGATTGAAGGAAATGTGAGTCAGCAAAAAAGCGATCTATTGTTAAAAGAAGTGGCTCAAACAAAGATGTATAAATCTGAAACGGGCGAGCCTATACAAACGACGTTTAACGAACCGTTAGCGGATACTATGGCCGTGAAAGAGATCAAGGAAGTAGAACAAATCAACGAAACCAAAATCCATAAGCACAAGGAGTCAATTTGTTCCGCTGAAGTATCACAGATCACAGAGAGAAGAACACCGATAGAATGTGTGGAAACAATCAGTGAAGCTGTCGATACCCAAAATTTAGTTTCATCGATGATAAGAAATGAAACACCTAGACCGGCATCTCCTACACCGGAAGACGTATCTAGTCCTTTAATAGAAAAGCAAACGTTTGAAGAAATGTGTTCCTCTTCTGTCGCAAAAGAAGAAAACAACAATGAAATTCAAATTGCTTATAAAGATAATATGGAATTTAGCGGTATTCAAACTCATGAACATTCATTCTTAGAAGCTGTAACAACCGCACCAGAAAGGCCTTATTCACCGTTTCCAAGCACAACGCAAGCTCCGACTGTTTGTACATACACACATATTGAAGAACATATTAAGGAGCCAGAAGTCAAAGTTTCAGAGAATTTGATGCAATTACAAACTGAGGCCGTAACTGTATCTCAATCTAGTGCAGTTGAATCGACTGAATCTGAACAAGTTTCATTTAAAAAAACTTATTGCTCTATTCCTCCAATAAAGCCTTACGTTCCCATAAATAAGACATCGGGTGAAACTTTCTCAATGCCAGAGGAAACTACTCCATACTTTCCTCCAGAAATATCGATGACAATTGAACCGAGACCTCCGAGAGATGGTGCCATTTCTCCTTTTGTATCGGCGTTGACTGTTGCTCCTGCACGTCCCTATACTCCATTAGGTGCTCAACCGATTGAAAGAGGTTCTTTAGTAGAAGCGTTAACGGTAGCCCCTGTACGCCCTTTCACGCCTATTACGTCAGAATGCGCTAGTCATTTCACCGAATCAATCTCTCAGTCCATGACTCAAACTCAATCTCAATCGTTGACGACTAATAGTACATCATTCGAATGTATCAAGCCGGTTGCTACTCAACCGTGCCAAACGTTCATGCAAACTTCACAAGCTCCTATTCAAACGGCTTGTCAATTACAATCATCGATTCAGACTTCAGCTTTTAAACCAGTTATGAGAAGCGTGCAAACTTTCCCCCCGCCGCCACCGTGCGAGTTTGCTGGTGAGCCCGTATCTTTCCCACCGGTGACTGAAGAACTGAAAGCACACTATGCTAACAATTCTTTACAGTGCCAAACTATGACTTCTGAGTCACATCAGATTTCACAGTCATGTGAGCAATTTACATCCAGAAAATCATTTGAAAATAAGCAAATGGTCTTTGAGCAAAGTCTCCAAGACGAAAAGCTCTCTTCTTACGCAAAAAATCAATCGTCTGGATTACATATGCCTTCTCATTTACCTTGTTATCAACAACATCTTGAGCATTTACCATCTCAAATGGGCATTACACCAGAGGTCGTAAGTGATCCTCCCATTCTTCAAGCACCTATAACTCCAGTGATGGCTACGGAATCAAACAATCCTACCATTAAAAAGGTACAAAGACCTGCTGAACCAGAACCGTTACCGCCCGTGATAACTTACCCACCACCTCAAATGATACCTGAAATTGAAACAATCTCAGATTTTCATAAAGATGTACCAATCACTATGACTTTCCAGCCAGTTAGTGATAATATAAATCTCCGTACTACGCCGATTATTCGCAGTCGGCCTCACACTCCGAGTCTTATCAATAAACCAGCTCCATTAATCCCTTACTATCAAATGAATCTAATATCAGTCGAGCATAATGCAGCAGAAACAAACTTATATGAGCCATCTAGTCCCGATGTCAGCCGTTCGCCGACACCTAAACTTCGCACACAATCACCAGCTCCCGGACCACCTGGGAATCCGTTGAAAGCTCCTCGCGTTAAAGAAGCTCCTCAACAACATCAACCTTTATTATGTAAAGCTACGTCAAATCTCAGAAAAGAGCATGAAATGATTCAAGCTAAATTCGAAGGCGGTGTTGAAACTTACAATGCATCGGGAGCCAAAAACTGGTGTTCAACTCAACAATCAGCATATGAAACGGAGCATAAAGAATCTAAAATAGGCTTTCATAGTCAACAAAACGTTCAGACAATGGTGAGCGAATCCTCCGTGATTAACCAGCAGAACATGCAGCAAGCGTGCGAAACTCAAATGACATACGAGTCCGGTATGAATTCCGTACAGAAGACGAAGAAGATGTTTGAAGAATTTGAACGGTCGCGATCCGCTAAAACTATCGAAATTCAAAGGCGAGGCTCGAATAGTTCAACGAAAATCTTATCCAGTTATCCACCGGTCCAACTACCTCAATCCAATCTATACCAATTGAATAATATTCAGTCAGAGGCAGTAAAACCATCCATACCCTCCCAATTGCAAACTTTTCCTCCGACGAATTTTTCTACCCAAATGAACATGGCTCCGAAACCCTCATCCGTCAGCGGGCAGCCACCCTTTACCAATAGTGGTGCTAACAATAAAACCAGTGGTCCGGTTTGTGATCCCACCCCCTCCGCAGGTGCAGCTAGCGGCGCTGGCGCCGGTGCCGGAGGACGAGGCAAAGCGTTCGGCGTGTCGTCGGCTCCGAAGCGCGGCAGAGGAATCTTAAATAAAGCTGCCGTACCCGGCACACGAGTTCCTTTGTGTGGTCACTGCAATGGACAAATTAGGTACATGCTTCGAAGCATGTTAAATACGTGTGTGTGTGTGCAACTTTTTTTGTTTATAATTCATAGAATATGTATTATTATGTTGTACAATAACTTTCTTTCTATGAAGATTCCATAATCTGATTTATAGTTTGTCATTTCTTACACATTTTTGACAAAATTCGTACTATGTATTGAAATATCATATTTTGGTTAAATACACAAAGAGCATTTGCAATTGAATTTGTATATGATAGATGTTAGTTTTTGCTTATGATAGATGTTAGTTTTTGCAAACTAACATTTGTCACTTTGAACACGCGTGATTATTGACAGCTGTCTGATTTACAGTGCTGCCAGTCACTCCTTTTCTCTGACGTGGTACACGTAGTCGCCACGTTAAAATCGACTAAGACAAATGCTCTTTTTTATAGCTATAACTATTATTACTGACATTTTTACTTAAAAATAACATAATTGTTTGAGTCGAAAAATTCATTTTTAATCAATGCATTATGTAATATGCTTCATAATCAATGATACAAATACAATTATATATGATATTTAAGTATTTTGGCAAAGCAGACTTATTGTAATATTATGAATTTTGACAAAAATATATATAAAAATAAAACGACTATAACATAAAAACTCTACAAGCAGAAAAAAAAACGTTTTAAGATCATCTTATGATTTTATATATGAATCAGATTATTGTTTCTTTGCTTCAAAAACATTTTTATTACAATTGTAGGTTTGTGTACGTGTGCAACCATATTTTATTTATAATTCGTACAATATGTACATTAATATTAATGTTGTTGGCATGTTTTTGATTATATTAACTCACTAACTTATTTTCTAATAGATGACACCAATAATAAACCGCTGTGCGAGACGCCCGTTAGGACGGATTTCAACGGGCTATCAAAGAACACACTGATGAGACAGCTGGCCAAGAATGCCCTCGACGGTTACGAAATTGGCATACAACGTAGAGTCAAACCCGGAGATCACATAGCGACCATGGCTAATAAAATCAAAGACACGGTTGTGATGAAGCATCCGCTGAATAATTCTCCATTGACAAACAGCACCATCGAAGCCAGCAAGCATCCAAAAGGCGATCATTTTATGAACGGAAATATAAAACCTGATATTCCTCCAATGGTGCAATTCAATGGTCAAATACCGCCTCCTCCGCCGCCGCCGCCGAAGATCAATCAGACAAATTATAAATTTAACGGCAACGGCAACGGAAACTTGCACAGTTCGCCATCTGTAAGTCAAAGCTCTTCACCTCTGACGAGTATCTCGGGAAGCGGTTCTTTATCTCCAGCGTATGATAAACAGATTCATAACGAAACGAACCTACCACCGAGACAGCTCACGTCAGCTTTGCTCAATAAGATGATATTAAAAGAACTGATGAATAAAGAAAAGGTTGAGAATGAAAATAAAATTAACATTAGTCAAAATTTAAAGAATAACATCAGCGACAAATCGCCAATCATTAAACCTTTAGAGAAAACTAACATTATCAAGAACGATAACTTGAACAATTCTCCGTACATTAATGGCGGACAAGACGTTGGTAAGAAATGCGACGTTGTAGACAATAGCATGGATTCGCCTGTAAAGCTCAGAGAAAAGAAGAAAAACCTTAATGAAGATATCAATTGTGGCAAAAGAGATTCACAAATCGTCACTAGACCTATGAGTACGATCGCATCAGTCGATTTAGTGGATGGAGTATACCCAGTTTGCAATCAGTGTAATAAGCAAATCACTAGGTAAAGTATGCTTAACCTCATATTAAAAAAACAAATTTCAATTATTCTGCAGTAGTTTTTGAGTGTTTTAATGCTAATTTTTAGCATGTCTAACAAGTTTAACTTCTCTGTTGTGTTTATGTAGTAATTTAGTTGTTCAGAAAATAAAATTATAAATGATAATGTTAAAAATATCTGATAAATTTGATTTAGTAAAATGAACATGCTGCAACTGGCATCATATTTTAAAGTATTTGTAAAAATTGTTGCAGTTTAAAAAATTATTTACGAACAACTCTATATACTGTGCTAGCATAGAAACTTTCCAATCATTATTCGTATCTTTAATGCATAATTTATTGATTTTAGGGGTCCATTCATAACCGCATTGGGACGTATCTGGTGCCCGGATCACTTTGTGTGCGTCAATAACACGTGCAGGCGCCAACTCCAAGACATTGGCTTCGTTGAAGAGAACGGCCAGCTCTACTGCGAGTATTGCTTCGAACAATTTATCGCCCCAGCATGCGATAAATGTCACGGAAAGATCAAAGGGGTATGATGCAATACCGTATTTTGGGTCTTCACTGTTTTTTTTTATTATTAATAATATAATCGATTAATTTAGGACTGCTTGAACGCCATCGGTAAACACTTCCATCCTGAGTGCTTCAGCTGCGCTTATTGCGGCAAGTTGTTCGGTAACAATCCGTTCTTCTTAGAAGAAGGTCTGCCGTATTGTGAAGCTGGTGAGATATTACATATATAGAGGGAAATGCACGAATACTACTGGAAACAATAAAAAAATGTGATAATTATTTATTTAATAATACATCCACCTAATATCTACACATACAAATAATATGCTGATGATTCAAGTGTTAATGTTTTCTTTATGAATCTTTCTTAAATTTACTATCTATAACTTTTGAAATATTTTAAATTTAAGATTTATTGCGATTGATTCAAAATATATCAATATACATGAATTTATATATTAGGCAGACCATTTCAATCTTTCACGCTAAGAAAATCAATGTTTTTTATCGTTTATTTTAAATTAATTTCGAGAATCATTATCAATAGTTTTATTTATATCAATTGTACACTGGCATATAATGTGAACATTTGGAGTGAAATTTTACGACCACGGAAGTGTTATTATCGTTAAAAGCCAATGACGCATATTTGCGTCATTGGCTTTTAATGATAATTTAAAAATCACACTGATTTTTTTGTTGCGTTTACAGCGTTGTCAATCGTAATTCTTGTAATTAAAAGAACGAGTATTTTACTTGCGGTATTAATTTGGAAAACTCAGTGAAATAAATTTTCTTCCAGCACGAAAACAAACCTGCGTTGCTGTTAATAATTAGTTGCGTTTCATCCTGAAATTAATGAAGGTGCTAAATTATAATAAAAAAACTCTTCGACATCTTCTTCTCTATCAAATTTAATCGTGGCTGTAATGCTACACAAACGCTTGTAGTATAAAGAACAGCTAAAAAATAGTTTAATCACCTTAAAGAAGGTGATATCAGCTTAAGAGATTCTCAAGTTTAGGCGTCAATGAATTTTAGCGTGACATGACATTTATCAATGCTAAATGATAATCAATGTACAGAAGTCCATCTTTACAATGAATCTAATAGTATTATAAAGATGCAGTATAATATTAAATACTATATTATATTTTTTGATTAATTATCGATTCTCTAATTAGTGCAAAAAAACTTTTCGGGCAAACCTTTATAACCAAATAATGTATGAAGTCTAAGAAAAGACAACATAGATATTCACATTTATTTTTGTAGCAATATTCGTGCTTCATCCTTTATTTTTTATTGTTAACAACTTATTTATTTATGGATTATTTGACATGTTTTTCAGACTGGAATGAGCTGTTTACAACGAAGTGCTTTGCATGTGGATTCCCGGTAGAGGCTGGAGACAGGTGGGTGGAGGCCCTCAACAATAACTACCACAGTCAGTGCTTCAACTGCACGGTGCGTATGCTAAACTTACACATTACATCTTATACCCACTTCGATGTCATCCGATCGCTACAGCTTGCAGCGAATGCGAATTTGATTCCATCCAAGGGCATAATTCTTTTATATTGTTAATAAACATGATATGTTTTACATACAATACCGTCAAAAGGTAATGTTAGATAGGCATTCCGCAGATAGATCCAATAGATGATATAGTAACGTTCATTTTTATGTTCATCGTATAAGTTTGATATTATGATCAAATAGAATAGGTTCGCTTCTTCCGTCAAAACTATTTCAGTTCAAGCTTTACAGCATTATTAATGCCAAAATACCAAAAAATTTGAATAAAAACGCCATCCATAAAATAATCATATCAATCTCTATTGTCCCTAATAAACGAATGGTGTTAAGTTTTAATATTATACATACAAAATTGTCTAATTTGTTTACTTTTTACAAGTTTTTCAACTTCTTTTTATTCCAGCGCACAATCACTGTTTACTATACACGACTACAGCAACAGTCCCTCGCTTTAACATAGTAACTTTTGACAAAAAGTTTTTTCTTAATTCAATAGCCTAACATGATCATAGGCTTATTTGCTTCAATTCTATTGTGTTGAATTATTATTATTATTAATATCGCCATATCATTCATACTTACATATAAAAAAACTAACAGCGCCACCTAATGCAAATTAAATTAAAAAAAAAACCAATTTAAAACCTAAACAATAAAAACGCCCTCAAAATATTACACAAATATAAATTAAAATATTAAATATGATAAAAAACATGGTGGCCGTTTAACAAGAATATTATCGTAGTTTAGTTTAAATAGAATTATGTGAACTGGGTTTTTTGAGTGAATACTAATGAGTTCCGTAGTTTGTCTTAAAAATGAATAAAAAAGCATAGTATGTTTTTAAGCTTTAATACTAATTGAACGCTTAGAGCTATAGAGTAACTTTAGGTATAATAAATACGGTAGAAACTCTGTTGCGGGAAGCTGTAAGGTTTCCATGTAATTTATAGTGTCGTCGATTTATATGTGAAAGACATCAGATTATATCGTAAAGACTATTAAAAATAGTTTACGATTGCATTGTCATATCTTCATAATAATCTCATTATCTGACGGTAAGAATTAGTATCAGATGCAGTGTCGAATATAAGCTAATCCTAGACATTTAGTTGCCGAAATCAGATATATCAGCTTTCATTGCAAAATGCGACGAAATCATTAAAGAAATAATCAGATACATTTTAATGAGCTATAGGGTAGTTCATAAAGGGTCGGCAACCAAAGAGTTAAAAAAATACAGTTTGTATGTATAATTAAAAAAGTCGTATCATTGAAATGGGAATGGCAATTGTTTGAAAATATAGTAAAATAATACTGTACGTTTATATTTATTTTTTTATAGCAAACTCAATTTATGAGATATTAGTATTTAACCCTTTAATTGCCGAGAATTTAATGGCGAGAATTGCCAGTTCCGACTTCATGATTAAAGAAAGAATCAGATCAAATTATTTATTTATTGTAAATCTCCCATTGCAACATGTCAGGCGTTAATGCAGTACAACGACGTAGACATAATAAAAAACTACTAAGTCGTGAGACACCAGATTGCGACTTAAATCTGTAAATCAATAACATATATTTTATTAATTATAAACTGTTATTCCAGCTTACAAACTATGCACAAACTAGCTCGATTTTATTTTTAATTATTCATCCGTGATATTAGGAAAATCTAGGAAAACATAATCTGTGATAATCGATCGGAATTATATTTATATAATAATCACTAATTTTGATCTCCCAGAAACGATGTAAATTGAAAAACACTAGGGTGTATATGGGTTTTAAACCCAGGTCTTTCAGGTATTAGTCACCGACCTTTACCACTAGTCTATCGCTCAATATAATGTTATTTAGGTTTCGGAAATTAAAGGGTTAAAAATCGTAGGTTTATTTGTAGCTTAGTTATACATATATATTTTATATGAACCTGAGTTTTGCTAAGAGAATTTATAAAAAATAAAGAGTAAAAACTGGGTTTCTATCGTATTTCTTTGCATTTGATGTATCTGTTTATATGTTATTGTAATATATCACAATATTAATTGAATAATATGTAATTTTTCAGATGTGCAAAAAGAATCTCGAAGGACAGAGCTTCTACGCCAAGGGAGGACGTCCGTTCTGCAAAAACCATGCTCGTTAGTTCATACAATGATAACGTTAACAACACATCTTTATTATGTACACCCAGCTGTAATCAAATTTATTATTCACAAGATGTTTCCAACATAAGGGAATTACAAAATTCTTCTCCATATAATACTGACAAAGGGATATTTTCTGATATATTAAGCGATACGGGAAACGTTCTCGGCACAGTAACCGTTGACACTGTTCACAGTCTGACAACTTGCAACATCACAGACACGCAAATAGACGATCTGTCCGACGTCGAAGACGATTCGTCGTACACCGATGGCGTCACGCCAAAATCAATCAGCGGCACTCTCCGCACTGAAACATATACCAACGAAGATGTGTTACGAATAAAACTGACTCCGACACTGATGGAATTTGACGAATATTTATATGGTCGGCACACACCGCATAAGTATCCGTCAGTTCCCCAATACCTTGCTCCGATTGTAGATAGTCAAGATGCATTTTGTGAATCTATATCGCAAAGAACGACTCCTGAACCGTTTTGCAATTTTCAACAAAATTTTTCAGAGGGAATCGTATACAAAAGCCATATTACGGTCGAAGAGAGCTCTGTGCCTCTGCTAGATATTTCAACGGATCACTCCACAGAGCAAACGATAACGACACCGTTGGATAACATAACAGAAAATATCGAGGACAATTATTGTGATATATCAGTAGTTAACGTAGTGCACGATATACCGATACAAGTTGTTGGAGACACCTGTGATGGTAGCTTGGTAATTAATAACGATGATAACAATAATGTTATCGATGCCGACATTGATATTAACGATAGCAACAACAACAAAATTGTCAACCCTCCGAATCAAATCGGAGACGACGAGCAGCAGTCCCGTTCGATTAACGAATTTAAGACATCGGACGAGAAACGCATCTCGAACGATGATCTGATGCCCAAACAGGATAATGTTCAACATTCACAATGCAAATTGAATCAGCTATATTTAACTATATCTAATATACCCGCTCATTACCATGCTGCAATAATTTGCTTCATGTTGATCGCTTACAATGTAATTAATAATTTTTACAAGCAACATTACGATAATGCATAGTTATTTTTACTTATTTATAATGATATAAATATTCAGTAATAATATCATGGTTAATTATATTTTATCAAAAAATAAAATTATAAAAAAAAAACATTGAACGATCAAATTATAAGATAAATTTAAGAACTTTAAACATATTATCATTAGTAAGATGATTAGAATTATACATACATGTATTTTATATGAATATTAAGTCAGTTGTCCTATTTTTGATCAATTCTAATGTAAACTAGTCATTGTAAATTGTGTTTGATTTTAAAAAATAATATTTTATGTGTTATCAAAATTGTCGAGGTGAAATATGTTATTCGAATCTTATTATATACCATATAAACATTTTTTTTAATTAGAATATAACATATTGTATGATACACACATATAATTTTACTTGCGAAAATTAAAAATATTTTAATGTATTATATACGTATATACGTACATATATATATGAAGAATGAAAATCAATATTGAAATATTTATGCATGCATATTGAAATTTTATTTATTTTTGTTGGCGTTATTTTTTATGAAAGAATAATATTGAAGATTTATATTTGTAATGTAAATCGCAGAAGCCGGAATTTCGATGCTCAACAACACATTGAAATTACCGTGATTTATTGCGATTTTAATGACTTATGTACATTAACATGCCAAATATGCACACATGTTTAACGTATAAGTGTGTATAGCATTCTATATAGATGTGTAAATTAATTTTTTTCTTGCTTTATCAATAAAATAAAAATGAACTTGAAGAATTTTATTTATTTATTTTTACATGTTTGTACATCTAAAATCAATTATTATATTATATATATATAAATATACATGTTCCTTCTCAAAATTCAGGTGGACTCGTATATGATTTACCATCTTTAAAGTATAAAATAGCATCAGGTTCTCCTCTTTCCTCTTTTGGTAAACGTTTACCAGTCATTAATATTTGACGAAGTCTGAAAAATATGAAATAAAAATATATTATAATTACAAGAATTCAAAAGCCTAATACATAATACATTCGGATCGGATAAAAATTAAATTATTTTTGTAATATCATGAATGTAAAAAAAAATCATTTTATAAATGATAAAATTAAAACGACATTTATATCAGCCACATAAGATTTATAGAGATCTTAAAATGAAGAAAAGTAACGCAAACTCCAGGTAAGTAAGAATATGTTAACGAATATAAAATTACAAATTAGCATATACAATTTACAATGAACAACATAATTGAATTATTAGCATAAATTATACTATCAATAAAAATATTTTTAATTAAATCCAAATACGACTTCAGTCTGAGAAGCAATATATGAAGAATTTACTTTTACAATACTGCGGAAGATCGGAAAGAAGAAGTCAAGATAAATATATTTATATAAAAAATTGTAGCAATCATTTCAAAAACAATAAGGATATGTAGATACTGACATAGATGTTTTTAATAAAATTAATAAGCAACAAATTCAAAACCTAAGAAGTGTTTATAATTTCATTGTTGAAATGATAAACGAAGACGTCACACTAACAACAATGTACGGCATATTTAAGAGATTTTACAGGAAATAATAAAACCGATAAAGAATTATAATATAAGTTAACATATATGTTCCTTAAATTATGATCTATATATGTAGAATGAAAATAAGAGGAATTTTATTCTAGATCACAATGGGTAAAAAGCTTTGTTATTACTAAAGAATACAAAACATCACTATTGGATTGTAGGAAAGTCGAAAATGTAATTAAATTAACACATAGTACTCATTGAGCACCTAAAGGTCTAATATGGTTATTTAGTATAATTTAACGCTGTAAATCACTTACATTTACTGAACCATAATATTTTTTTAAATATACCATATATTAACAAATTTCGAAATGGTGTGCAAAAATATCTGCTGCGGTGAAAGGGTTAAAGCCAGGGCTGTGGAGTCGGAGTCGGAGTTGGAGTCGTGGTGTTTTGGCCGGAGTTGGAGTCGGAGTCGTGAAAAATGAGCGACCCCGAACATTTTTTATATAAAATGCATTTTTTTAAGTTATGAAATTTATGAAATTTTAATTGCGTAATGATGAATGTGTATAGCGTACGAATATAAAACGCGTAGAAAAACATCAAAAATACCTGATAAAATTAAACTTTTTTAAGTCGGAGTCGGAGTGGAGTCGTGTTATTGGTAAATATCGGAATCGGAATCGGAGTCGAAGTCGTGTTTTTTTTAAACGACTCCACAGCCATGGTTAAAGCACCTGGTATTGCATCCAAAAAGTTAATTTACTGCAACTCGTTAGAATAAAAGCAGCCACTAGATCAAACCCAGCACAATAGACCAGTAATAATGTAACCAGTAAGATGACTAATCCTTGAAAAACCTACCGTGTTTCACCAAAACTATGAACTACTCCAAAAATAAGCCCTAATTGTAAAAAACGACTAAATGATAAAATTTGTTAAAAAAATATGCTTTTGAGTCTAGCTCTGTTTAGTTTCCGTTATATTCGCTCTCCTCCATTGGCGGTAATTCAACGAATGCGAATGTTGATTCATTTTCTAGAATTTTCTTTCGGTGTACGGCAACATTCCAGAATCTGCGGTGCAGACTACATGGAATTACCTATTGGTGGATATGATAGATTTGGACCAATTATTCTATAGAAAATGAAGTTGCAAAAAAATCAGGCCAGAATTCATTATTTGATGAATTGTAACGATATTCCGGCTGTAGATTGTTGTACTGTAGTAAATTTAGATTGTTATATATTTATAAATAAATTTTGTTTATTGTACATATAAAATAAGACACCCCCTGAAAATCATTCTATTTATTTTAATATCTTTATTTAACCTCTCAGTGTCATTCCACAACTAGGCACTATTCAATGTACCATAACTCTACCAAACTAATGACAAAACCAAAATGTTAATACGTCGTTGTAAAAGTGACGTTTTCAAATGTATAATTACTAATTATTTTACGAAAAAATTAAAATAAATCAGCAAGATAATGAAAAATATAAATAAATACATCTTGTCATTAATAATTATGTAAGGTATGGAAAATATATTATAAGATTATCATGTACTTCAAATTAAAATATACCAAACTATAGAAAATAGTGTGGTAATAATGATACTTACTTTCCAGTGTCGATTAGTATACACATTATACTAACTGAGATAAAAATTGTCCAAAGCCTTGTCATCACAGGTTCAACGTACGGTTTATGTCCAAAATCTTTTATACTACGTGAAGGTACAATTGTACCAAAAATCATATTTTTAAAAAGCCTCGTAGCACACAACATCTTGTACGATGAAACGTCAAACTCGTTTTATTTTTAATTAATTTTTGTTCATAGCTTCTAATTTATCGGCCTTGTACTTCTTTTATACAAAAAAAAAACAATTAAAAAATAATTATTATCAACCTGACATAAAAAAATAATTCAGTTTAATTTTTAATAATTAATAAACGAACTACAAGAAGAGCTGGCGGGGTAATATTGATCTTTGTATCAAGTAAGTTTTTGATTCGGTAGTATTATGGTTACATTGAAAACTTGAAATTGTTGAATGCATATTTAAAAACTATGTCTCATTTAACTGGAAATTATTGTTAATTATTTAAAAAAAGATATCATTTAAGTAAATTACTAACAGTAATTATAACTACTTTTCCCATTATGTAATGATATGAATGCCTTAGTTTTATAAAAGTATTTTATGCTATTTTAAAATTCCTAGATACAACAAATTGTAATTTTAAAGTACAAATAATTTATTTTACAAATTAACTTTCACAAGCCCGCGCTGTACGAAATTTTCTTTGTCAGAGAATTTCGCATGAGAAAGATGTGTGAGTATATCAGACGGTGAGTATATCGCCTTTTCTCTCACACGGTGCGAGCAAGATGTACAAGCTCGTGTGACAAAGTGAGAGAGCTAAACTAACTATTTCTGTTACAAGTTGTGACAAGGAATGGTAGGTTCTTTGTTTACCCGAACTTTTTTGTGAGCGTGGGATAATTCGTAAGGTATTAAAATACATATTCTATTCACTTTCCTGATTTTTTCAAACAAAACTGCACTGTATATCAGGATGATTGGAGTTTCTAGCTTAATTCATCAATGGTTTTAAGAGGATCAGAATTATCCAGATATTTTAATTTGTCTTCATCAAAATCCGACCTTTGTCTACTTCAAGGAAGGTCCTTCTAGCTCCGATTACCTTATTTGAATTTTGGAAACTAGAATTGACATCTGTTGACCTTTAGAACTTGTTCATAAATTTTGTCATTTACTTCCATAGCCTTGAATGCCTTTAGTTCTTCGTCGAAAAAAAATTACCTGCAGTTACGCATATGTTTGTCGACTTCGGGTCAAGTCAACAAACAGTTCTACTAAAATATCTAACAACATGTTTCTTCCACCACGTATAGATACAGACTAACTAAAACTCGACGATCTGAAAATAATGGTGGAGTTCCTGGTCCTCTTAATAATAACTATAATTTATATTTGAATAAATAAATTTTATTTTATGAAATTATAATCTGCTTTAATTTATTTAATTTTTAAATAATGAACATGTTATTGTAATTTCTCTATAATATAATAATTATTCATGTTGCAAATAATGAATATTTTTATAAAACCTCAAAATCAGATATGGCCGAAAAATCGCATGTTAAGGCGATTTATATTGCAGTTCTCGTTTGTGGTGGTCAGTTGGGTTATCTAATGTCAATCTTCGGTTTTACCTATTGACGGTAAATTGTTACCTTGGCCTAAATCCGGCTCACGATTGACCTTCGAGTAAGTATAACTATGCTATCCGCACGCCGATCGCTGTTGCAAATCTAAGATCTCTTATATGTATAACATTTTATTATAGTGGTTGACGTCCGTTTGCACAATATTGACAGTTCGCATCTATGAATTGTTAAAATATACTCTTAATTCACCAAACAATAGGTGAGGAGTCAAACAATGACGCTTGAAACAATTTTGCTTAATTAATTGGAAATTCAGTTAATGTAAGAGTTTGACGTTTTTTAGGTTATGTTTACTAATCAGTGTTATTGCTTAATTAGCTGAATTTCCTGTTTACGTTATATTATATATGTTATTGAATGCGTAATAACGATAGATTTATTTTATCAGGCATGTGGTCGAATGTAAAAATTTTGCCATGTTTATGCCGTCAAGTAAATACGTACGCACGATGGCCTCAAACGAAGAGACCCTTGTTGTACGCGTTGCGCCTCGGCAATGAAGAATCGTCGAGACGACAACACACTTATGATGCGTATAATAGGGATACATATTTCATAAAAGCTTGTTGCGCCGCAATTGCGGCGTCGACTGTGGGAATTTTGTACAGCTTTGAAAGGTTTGTATATATTGTGTTGTACTAGATCAACTTGTTGAATTTCAATCGGTTAGCAATAGAGAAAAGTTTTGTACAATATTTTACCGGTTAGGCTATTTGAAATTGATCGGGTACTATTTTCTTAAATTGTCTTTAAATGTATGAGACATGTGCTTAATGCATTTTGCGAAACAAATCAAATCAGAAACCAGTCAATTTAACGGGTGCCGTAAATCTAGTGTTAAAGACTAATGGTTAAAAATATTGCATTTCAATTCTCAGTTACAGATTTGTTCAATGCAAGTTGATATGGTACAACCTAAACTATTACATAATTATATATTTAAACTGTATATTATCTTGGTTTTAGTGTAAGGTCGAAATTTTTACCGCCAGTCAATGCAGCTGAACAAATTATGGAATCTGATTCGGATAGTGACGCCGAAGAGCAAGATGCTAAAAAGAAAAAACACCGCCGAGAAAAAGTTGGTTTTCGCGATAGAAAGGTATATTCATGTAAATTGAAAATTAATTTATTAAGTCTTTTGCTGTATAAATTATATCACGTTTGCTCCAGAAAAATACATAAAATATTGTATTACATATCTTTTATGAGCTGGTTTCAAATTATATATTGCTATGTGACATGACTTATACAGCAAAACTTTAGCGTGAAAAAAACTATTAGGTAAATAATTTATTAAAACTACAGATAATTGAGTATGAAAATAGAATGCGATCATACTCAACGCCAGACAAGATTTTTCGTTATTTTGCTACGGTCAAATTGTCATACGGTGAAGCTAACGAAGTGTATATGACACCGGACGATTTCCTTCGTGCCATCACACCCGGAATGAAACAACCTGATGGTAAAAACAGTTATGATAAAATTGTGTGAATTTGCACCTTGACTAACAAACTAACCGTACTGGTATTAATTTACTTATATTTAGAAACTTAAGAGTGATATGTTGCTTTATATTTATTGGGTACTTTGTCGTTAAACTGTATGCATTAATACAATAAACACCTAGATCTGTGTGTTTATTATATTTATTTAGATTAAATTAAAACCAACGTAACCTAACAGGTTACCTCAATGTGTCACTATGGTCGAAAACAAAATATAACGTAGCATCCTACGTAAGCAAACTCAACGCAAAAATAATAAACAGTCGCTGCTGCTTGAAGTGTCTTACGTGACTCATGTAGGACACTTCAAGCAGCAGCGACTTTATTTGTTATTTTCTCGTCGAGTTCGCTTACGTAGGATACTGCCTTAGTTTTAAACTCAGTTAAATTTCTTTACTGATTATTATCATATTTTTATACCTGTCTACTTATATGTAAAATTATTTTATTTTATATTGATAGTAGATCTATATATTATATAAATATAATATGTAACATACTATCTGATATTATAAAATATGACAATATTATTCTCGCGCTGTATTATTCAGTGATTCCCATTATCGGTAAAAGATTTATCAAAATGCACAAAAGGTAAACATATATTCAATGCTAATGATTGTTATAAGATGTCAAAGAAAAGTGCATTAATTGGTTATTGTTGTGAGCTATGTATGTAAATTGTGTTAACCACTTGATGCCCTTGAGCGAGAAAAGCCTAATTTGTTCCAATTGAACGTAATGTGTTCCAATTTTCACTGACCCGAGTTACGCTCGCTTGTCTCGACTTGCAGTTTTCTATTTTTTGCTAACATGTGTGATGCCTGCCAGTCGTTCGCGTTTTATTTTATTCATTGTAAATTTGCCTGCAGTTAAAAGTGGTCGCGTTTTATGTTGCTTAACTATGATATTGTGTTCACGTATTCGAGTGTAGAGTAAAGCATTTTTTTTATTCAGTATTTTTTTAATTTTTTTTTTTTATCAATTTAAATTTTTATATTTTTTTCAAGTAAGATCCTTATGGAAAGTGTTGGTGAATATGAAGATGCGGATATTGAACATTCAGAAAGTGTAACGTAGGTCTATGTTTCACACCATGCTTTAATATCTACCATAATAATTGAATTTTTAATTTTTTTAAATTAACCGCCCTACCTTTGGGTTTTTATTCAAAAGGTAGTTAAAAAATACATTGGGTTTTTTTTCATTAGATTTCACAATAACAATACTTGTTTACAATATAACAGAAAAAAAATTAGCAATAGACTCATTTATGATTCTTTTTTGTATCCTTTGCAAGTAAGAGGTTCTCGACAAAAGATGTCACCGAATATTTTTTATAATACCCATACGAACGTATCACGTACGTTCGTATGGGTAAGGCGGTTAAAATATGTTTTAATTGTTATATTTCAAAGTGTATAAACTTAAAATACAAAAAAACGGATGTTTTTTGAAACCCTCTTTGTAAAAAATCCCTAGCATTAAGTGGTTAATGTAATATTCTAGCAGGGAATTACTATAATTAAAAAAAATGTAATGTATATGAATTCCTTAATGGATTTAATATAATGTAATAAGTAAGGCATGATGAATGTAAATTGAAAATCAGAGTTGTAATAATTCATAAAACATGCTGTTAATTTTGTGTTTTGTGTGTGTAAATAATCTTAATTAGTTTATTATTGTTTCTGGCATGCTTTCCCTGGCTCGTGTGATATTAAAATTAAACGGTGATGGTAGATTATGGAATACGAAAATAGAATGAGACACTATTCGACTCCGGATAAAGTCTTTCGATATTTTGCAACGATGCAAACGCAGCATCACGATCAGCACGAAGTGTTTATGACGCCTGACGATTTTTTGAGATCGATGACGCCCGGCATAAAACAACCTGATGGTAAATTAAAAAATATTACAATCACTCAATCACTGAAGATCACACCATAAACATATACATAAACATCGATACTAAAAGAATGTGTACATAATATGCTTAACTCGCTAATTGCACTAATGAATCTATATACGACATATTCTGGCGATCGTTGAGTAATTATTTATTTTTGTATGCAGGTCTCGGACTTGACCAATATAAAAGATACGATCCAAAAGTGAGTATTGTTCATATAAATATGCATAATATTTTAATAATCTCATGTATGTACAGGTGAACACGGCTCTCATGAAGATGGCTATAGTAAGTTAATCGAGGAGGTGATTCCCGTACTATATAAACATAGCTTTCATATCTGGTCGAAAAAATATTTCATTTGTATTATTTTTAGTGTTAAATAGAGAAGCAGGTTGTGGAAGAACATTTTTATTTATCGTTTTATTTATATCACTAAACCACTATAACCATTCTTGTGATAACCGAGTTCATCTTTATACATACATGTATGAATCTGTCAGTCTTGTATACTTGACTATATTATATACTATGTGTGTATTATATAAGCACCATCTTGATTTGTTAATTTGTTTACATTTAATGTCTATATGTTTTGCCTGTAGGTGTCCGTAATTTCCATGCCAGTCGCACTGTCCTCGTAATACGAATAATCATTTTATAACATCAAACAATATTTTGACCCAATAATCGATTGTATTTTTCATTTTTTCCTTGTAATTTTTTCGTTTTTATATGAACCTATCGTGAGCCAATGTGATTAACTACCAAAAATTATTTACATACTAAAGATAATATTGTTTTTTTGATATTCATAATAATTCATTATAAAGAAGTATCAATATCATACATATTTATATATATTTTTAAATATAGAGCATCTAAAAAAACGGTATTTTCAATGCATTTTAAAATTGTATGTTACTTCAAATGGAGACTTGTCCCAAGAAAAGTTATATCAAACCCAGACAGATAAAAACAAAGTGTATTTCTTCAATTTGGTAATGAGTTTCTGTATCGCCACTGATATTTCGAATGTTCGTTTTATTACAAATGAAGTTAGTTCTAGTTATATGTTCAAAACTTATTATTAACCCCTGAAGCAAATACCCTTAATGTGTTTGATTCTTTCTTCAATGATGATATCAGATCTGGCAATTCTCGCCAAAGTGGCGAAAGCTGATATATCGAATTTCGGCAACCAAAGGGTTAACACTGTAATTGTCGAATTTAAAAAATCTTAGATTCTTAACTTCTGAATTATTTTAGTCACATTAGAAAGGATAGAAATTATTCTACATATTTCCTATGCGTCTGACCTTTTGCGACACTTGAAGATCCTTCACATTGGTTTAGTTGCAATCCCTATCTGCCGGATCTTTCTTTTCTTTGTTCTAAGTTTCTGACTACATCTAATTTTCCTCTCTCATGGAATATGTTAAAAAAAACAACCTCATCTAGAAACTCTTCCCATTTTCTCTCCTTTTCTTTATCATGTTATGACTTGAAAAAACAAAGACATCGCAAAATTAGTCTCCCATATTTATCTTCTTTTCCAGCTTAATTGCTTCATACCATTAAACCCAACAACAAGTTCTAAATATTTAACACTAGATTTACCCATCAAATTGCCAGGTTTCTGATTTGATTTGTTTCAGACAGTATTTTTTCTGGGTTTTTTACGACTTTTTATATTTAAACAATGCAAATATATTAACATTATTTTTATTCTCGGAAACTTCTTGTTTTTTAAAATCTGGTCACTACACCCATCAAATTGACGGGTGTCATTGAAAATAGGTATACCCGTAAACCTATTGTTAAGAATATAGTAGCTTAAAAGAAACAATGATGTACCTTTAGATAAATAGTAAAATACTGTAACCTTATTTTCAACCAGTATTAAAATTATTATTAAATTTAATCATTACACTGGCCGTTCATAATTATAACATTTTATTTTTAAACTGATGCAAGCAATTCTTAATTGCCATTTTCAAGTCCTAAGAGTAGAAAAACCTTGAAAATCATAGTATATTTATCTACTTTTCCAAATAAGGGGTCTCTTGTTTATGATTGATTAGATTGTATTAAAATTTTCTGTAAGTTGCGACGTGAAACTGCAATATCTTGTATTCTATATAAGATAAAAATGAAGTTATGCTTCTATGAATTGAATTTTACCATTTTATTTTATTTTGATTAAATATACAAATCTATCAATATCAAAGTATTTTAATTGGTTTGATTGGCTTTTAAGATAGGTTCATATATTCATTATATAACCGACACTGCAACGGGCATACATCCCTCTATTCACTGTTAATGTATGACGGCAACTATATATATTTCTCTCTCTTATTTCTTTACAGAACTTCAACGAGGTACTAAGATCTCTTTTACAATTTGTTTTTAATTTGAGCATTTATCAAATTTTTGGCCAGACTTGTACGCTTTGTTTTCGTTTATGAACTTTTTTTATATATATAATATATATATAACGCACTAACTTATTACATATCTGTGGCATTTATCGCTTTGTTTCTTTATTATTTTAATAATTATATTATACTATTAATACATATGTATACTTTCCTTCTTAATCACCTTTCTTCTACTTTCCTATTAATCACACTTTTATATTTGTGGCGGTGTCATGTTATATATATGTATGTATGTATGTATGTATATATATATATATATATATACAATATATATATAAATTTCTTCGGATACACTTTGTTAAGTAGATGATTATTTGTATTAAATATATAGTTTTTGAACATATATACACTATTACAAAGAAATAAGAACCATATTTAACAATACTTACAATTTATAATATTTTACGTTTAATTAATAATTTTGATGATTTAATTATCGTATTTAAACCGAACCAGTGTTGGTTATCACTTATCGTCATTGATTTATGATCATTTTTTTATAAATATAACTTCAAGAACCTATGTGGAATTTATTCATATAATATAACATCATAATAATTCATCTGGTATTTAAAAATTAGAATGGATTATGTGAGCAAAAAGAACATTATATATTAAGAATGTTTATTTGCCTCGTTCTAATATTATTATAAATTAATTAACCAACACTAATGAGCTGTAATAAAATTGGTTTATATTATATTCCTCGACAATAATATTTATATTTTATTATGTTAAAAGACAGTGAGAAACCAAATTATATTACTAAAACATACTTGATGGCACAGAAAACTTAAACTGATTTTTGAATGCTTATATCTCACAATACAAATGAGGTTTCACATAATATTTTCGTAACATTTCAAAGCTACTTTTTTCAAATGATGCCATGTCTCATTGAATAAACTTTTAGTGTTTTTTTTATACATAGCTTAAAACGTCAGTTTTTGTTTGGGTCAACGTGTTATTAAGAATTTAAAAAATATAAACTAATTGAAAATATTACAAAATAATTGGTTTACACTCCGTACACTTCTTACTATTATAATAAAAATAATTCTTGGGATTAACTATCGGGTTGAGTCTTGAGTGACAGTTTTATAATAAAAAAACGTTCCAAAATATTTTTTATTTCTTAATTTGTGGCATGGGTCTTCAGCCACTATTTGGTGTTTTTATGGCATATATTTACCTAAATAAACAATTTGGAACTAACATCTCACCAATATGTATTTATTTTCAATATAAAAAATGGTTGTTTATTATATATATTATATGCAGTAGAAAGCTTCAGCATAAATAATATATAGTGAAGATAATTTTACTATATTTACTGGGTTTAATAGTAAAATTATGCTTATCTCTAACTATCAGCTCATACTTGTTTATAGTAGATACGTTATCAAAAAAAAGAGATTGGCGAGATGAAATACTGTCTACGAGATAATGAGGTATTACTTTTTTAATTACTGATAATACACTCTTTAACTGTACATTTACTTGTTGAGTTCAGAATACTAAATTAGTTCAAGACTCAATCTTAATAATAATAATTCTGACATTTAAATTCTTCAATATTATATTTTTTTATATATTTTCATAATAATAATAATATACACAATATTCCGGCAATTATTCCAACAATTTAATACAATACACGGATCTTGCATGCATTATAAATTTTTAGTATTTTTATTGTACAATTTTAAATTTATCTTTATCTATAAATAAAAGCATCTTGACCGTAGGTTTATCTATATAATATTAAAATGATATTTAGGTGTATTGAATTAATATATGAATTATGTATTATGTAATGAATCATTAGATTAGGAAGCGAGTGTGAAACAGTTTTTTTCGGTTTCAATAGGGCTTAGAACTAATTAAATATATAAAAAATAAGACATAGCAAAAAATGCATAAGTTTTTGCTTCAATGCTTAATTTGTGCTTAGACGAATATAAATATAACTTTTATATTCACGTTGGTTTATAGCGTTTTAAATGCAAGCGGGCTTTTTTTCTAATTATTGAAATGAAGTCTTTAAGTTAGGCAAATAATTAATAATTTCAGTTTTATTAGTTTTTATATACTATACCTAATAATATTTTCTTGGCGCGAATGGTGGTGGCTTGCATTTGAGGCATTACTAATATGGGTTTTTTGCTGCAATTTTAGAACGTCCACAATAGATTGGATCTGGCGTTAGATGGGGATTCGATATTCTATACACTCGGATCGGCTGGATTGATCACTTTCTCTGACTACATATTCTTGTTGACCGTCTTATCGAGTAAGTATAATTTTAATATTTATCATATGTATATAAATACATAGCATTTTTACCCAACTTCGACCCCATTTTATTTTCTTCAAAACTTGCTCACGGTATTGCGATGTTAAACTGAGAAAAGCATTAATCTTATGTTGTACTTTTGTGATACAAAAAACCCTGTGGATGACAATAGTTATCCATTACATTTTCTCTATTTTTACCTTCATTATAGTTTATTTTTCAATTAACATCATATTCCATTGCACAGTTTTGACGAATCAGAAGTTCTCTGCAGCGTAATAAGACTACCAACTTTAATGGTTAGTTTATGCAATGTTAATCCACTTGTGATAATGTAATTTAAAAACTCAACTGGATTACTCTCAATATCCTCTTTTTCCATTACCTAGTCAATTGAGTAGAATTACCACGCCACCACTACAGGCTTTTCTTGAATCAAGTAATTTAATTTCTGAAGTTATTTGTAATAAATACTTGGATAACTATTTAAATTTATATCTGAAAAGACAAAATAATACAAATTTGCAGCTGGGTGTTCTGTAAAAATTTCGTATTGTATACATACTCAGATTTATCGTAAATGAGATCTATTTTTAAAGTTTCACATTAACTATAGCATAATAATATTTTTTGTGCTTTACGCCTGTATTATCCGCATTTTTTAAATACATTTCTATAAACATTTATGTTAATGTTCCTAGAATAGGTTTTACCTTTTTATAGAACACATGCCTATTATTTTTCCTTCCATCAGCAGCTGAAGGATCCTGTGTTGAGATCTTCAGGAGTCTTATGCATGTCATTTTTTCTCACGAGTGTGCATCTTATATATAATTCTTCTAAGTCGTAATAAATGCGCGCAGAATTTACGTTGTCGCTGAGGATAGGGCTGAATTAGAAAAAATAAAACATTTTTTAATCAAAAAACAGAGCAAAGCAAAGATTATAATAAGGACGAAATGACGTAGTCTGTAACGTCTCAGACTAGTAACTCTGAAGTTGCAACTTCGAGCCCCCCGGTAACGGCACTCAAATTTTTATTCATAAAAAAATGCTCTATTATTAAAAAACCAGCACTAGCTGCGGTAATAAATTAATGATTATTAATATAGACGTCACCAATTCTTATTATTAATATAGAGTCACGTACCCTGTGTACTTACACATACCAGTACATTCCTCATGGCGACCGACCAATTACAGGACAGAACGATGTTATTGTGTAATAAAATAGACAGATTATTTTTTAATTATTCGTAAATGTTTTTTTTTTGTTTAAATGGCTTATGTTTAACACTAGGTATATAAACCTGTAAATTTGACGGGTGTCATTAAAAATAAGTATTTAGTGGCCAGATTTTCAAAAATAAGAAGTTTTCGAAAATAAAAATAATGTTAATATGTATGCATTGTTCAAATATAAAAAGTCGTAAAAAATACTGTGATATAAATCAGAAATTTGAATGGTTCCGTAAATCTAGTGTTAATTTAATATTATCTCTAAATGTTATTTAGTTATTAAATAATAAGACACGTTTATTTAATATACATTTATTGCTTGCAATTTAATTTGTATAAAATATTCATAAGAGCAATTAAAAAAGTATATATTAAAACATCCAGAATAGATTTTATATTTGATTCTTTTTTCACAAAGAATTTATAATGTAAAATATATTAAATACATTTTATAACAATACATAGATTTTTGGAAGTTAATATCACATTTTTCATACATTGAATGCAAATCACTTTTATATAGATAGAGAGAGCGTAAAAAAGTAAATAAAATATAGAACCGTGTGAATAGGACAATAGTTTTTCTAATTTGAGACACCAATTTTTATCACTATTATTATATAATATTCTAAATTGACACAACATTAAGATTTTTTGTGAGCGACATCAATATTTGTATGTGAATTTCTTGCATTTTTAAAGACATTCAACCTAACGACTTAAAATACTATATGGTTTTTTTTAATAGACGTACATATATAAAATAGATCTTGTATAGATTAAATTATAGGTATGAGAATTTCATTTTGCGTGCATTTTTATCATGCGACTTTTTATAATGCTGCATAATGTCGCCAGTTCGTACCATATTATAATATATCCCATAATCGTATCCGAACATTTCAAAGTCGATCCCGTAAATTTGCAGCAGATCGTCCAAGTTCTTCTTGTCCAGCTGCCTGAAGTACTTTTTCAGCAAAGCCCTAGTGTCTTTGCCGTCCTTCGCTTTGTTCATGATCGTCTTGATCCTCAGCCTTTTCTCTTTTATCGGCTTCAACAATATGCTCTCTAACCCTGCTTGATAGATCAAATATTCAGTGTCGCGTTTCAGCGTCTCCACCTTTGATATAATTGTAAAATTAACATTGCATGGCGTACAAAACTGATAGTACGGCGCCCAATGCTCATCGAAGTTCATGTTGCTACCTCTCGATTTGTAGTTCTCCGTTATGTACTTGACGAACTCGAAGAACGTCGGTCCGTAATTTTTCACCTTGCCGAATATGAACTCAGTCTCGTTTCTGTAACGTTTGATCATGTCATGGCCCATTTTGCGATAGTACTTTTGCCTGTACCGCTCCAGTTTGTTTCTGTACGCCGACAGCAGCCGTTCGAAAGGCTCTCTGACGGTTATGAACGATATGGATCCTGGTAAACTCGCTTCTAAATATTGGAGCGATGGCCTGGGAAATTTCTTTCTAGCCAATGTCAGTGGAGTTTCTCTAGTTCGTTTCAAGAAATCTTCTTTATATCCACCTTCAATTTTAAATTAATATTATAATATGCATGATCTACCCATTAATATTTGTTAATGCTATACAATGCTTACCTAAAACATTAAACTTATACATCCAGCTCGAACTGGCTGCTTTGAAAATGTTGCACCAGACCAGTCTGTGCTCAGGATCGATAAAGAACTCCCAGTAATTCGGTTCGCCTCTATTCAGCTTGTACTTATTGCACGTCTTCCATAACTTCTGACGTCTATCTTCGTATTCCTTCTCCAAAGACATAATCTCGGCTTCTGTGTAATCTTCGTAATTCTTCGCCGAATTCGCTTGAGTCTCTTCAAAGTGCTCCGCCCACTTATTCTGTTCAATAAATAAAAAATAAAATACATAAACATAGTATATAGCAGGTGCGTACTATGAAATACTTTCCCTTTTGCTCACGTGTTAAGCGATGAAAGTGAATGAAAGATAAGGGCGTGCATTACACGCGTTCCGCACACCCTTATCTCTCACTCACTCTCATCACTTAACACGCGAGCGAAAGAAAGGTAAAGTATCTCCCCATACGCGTTGGGTATACAGCATGTCAAAAGATTTTCTTACCTGCCATATATCAGTTTCATTGCTCCTGTACAGGCTCTCTTCGTTAACATTATTATCGCTCTTGCTGTCATTGTTGTTGTTGTTTTTAAATATAGTCAGTCTCATGATTAACATGTACACTAATACCCATAGAAAGAACGTGCCCGTTTTGGCCATACAGTGAATATACTTGTTACTGACGTGCCTGATCTTTCCCATACAGTAAATGAACACACACTTCGCATCTAACATTTTTACTGTATCGTGTATATAATTATAAAATAATATTTTTTTAGTGTATATAGTGATATATTTTTTATTTAGTGTTTGGCACAATTTTTAAATAATATCATTAGCTCGATTGCTTATTATTTTCAATTATCAGTAGTTTGCTTCACATTTTTATATTTTTAGGTTATGTATTGATTTATACTGTTTATTATTTGATATTGCATTCTTTCGTGTTATACCGTACGATTGTCAACGAATACTTTTTATTTGTTCCTCTTCTTCATTTTTCACTATTATTTACCATGCATTCTTTAATTATTTTCATTTTCAGTACGACGTGTATAGAGTCGTTCATTTGTGAATCATTCAAAAACTATACCTGTTGTCAGAGACAAGAACGGACTGAGCAAGTCAGAAAGTATTGATTTTGTTAAACAGGTGAAAGGGACACGTTTGCATGAAAGAGACAGAACATTCTGATGTTTTTATCCCAGTAAATTCAATAAGCAAATCCAGAATTATTTATGACAGTATTGATATTGATGTAAAAATGACACCATTAGATATTTCAATATTGATAAAATATTGTTTTTCTTAAGATTTAAAATGTATATACATTTTATTCATAACAAAAAATATTAATTAGGTTTACCACCAAATTTCTCAAAAATATTATAATTGCTTATAAAATTTAATAATAAAACTGTTAGATCACGTAGAATTATGCCATTTTTCGTATAGTAAATTACGAGATAAAAAGTATTTAATGTTTAATTTAATTTACCTTTGTATTATGTAGTATTTATAACAATGCACATTTGAAAGGCACATAAAATTGCTCATGAGAGAAGCAATCATCCCTCACATTGAGCGTCCAATACACCTACATATCAATGGCGTGCCGTCCATACATGTGGTAGATTTAAAACATCAACCGCATGAACGGTTGATGGCAAGCGACTCAGCCGGTACACGTGCTCGTGTTTATAGTCGATCAACCAAGCATGCGGGTTGACGTTTTGAATCTACCGCATGTATGGAGGGCACGCCACTGCTACATATGTATATATATATGCTAATTTCGGAGTTCGGGTGATGTGTGCAAGTGTTAGGTATTTTATACGTTACCTTGGACGATTTGGAAGACTAATTTAGATCAATGACCGTACTGTTAAACCCCGTATAATGAAGCAAGTGTGTCTTACGGGTGGCCATACGATAATGATAAAAGGATTCATTTAACAATATATTTTGTGTACGATACAGTACCAATTGTTCGACATCTGTCTTGAAGATCATAAATACTAGGTGTAGTTTAGTTTTGGTTTTAATTATTAACGATGGCCTTCGAAAGTCTGTGTGATTATTGTGAACTTAGTCACTCTTCAAATTCTTGGATGATCTGAAATTACTTCACTTGTGTTTTTTTGCTAGGAGCCTTAGCATAAGAAAATAATTCAATAAAAAATATTATATATGGTTAAGTTTCAAAGGATACAATATAACTGGGAACAAGACGCATACAATCTCTGTAATACTACTGTATGAATATATTTTATCACATTATTCACATTAACCTTTTCAGAAATAATAAATTATAATATGTCTCAGTTTGATTTTCTATGATTTTAGCATCAAGACGCCATTTTGAAATTGCGTTTCGAATGTTTGATCTAAATGGCGACGGTGATGTCGATTCCGAAGAGTTTGAAAAAGTGGCCACTCTCATTAGACAGCAGACGAGCATCGGCTCTAGACATCGCGATCATGCCAACACCGGTAACACCTTCAAGGTAAATATAATTAACATGTTTCAAATTTCATATTTATATATTTGTGCATATAACAAATCTGTATTAACATTCAGGGTGTTAATTCTGCATTGACGACATACTTTTTCGGACCTAATATGACGCAAAAGCTGACAATAGAAAAATTTTTAGATTTCCAACAGCAGTTACAGAGAGAGATTCTTTCACTGGAATTCATGAGAAAAAATCCAGGTATTTAATTTATGCTATATTTTTATTATATTAGATAAGCAGATATTTTAACAAATATTTTTACAGATGATAACGGACGTATTACCGAAGCCGATTTCGCCGAACTTATAATAGCATACGCCGGTTATCCTCAGAAGAAAAAAACTCGCATGCTGAAGAGAGTTAAGAAAACGTTAGTATAACTTATTAGTGTTAATCATATGATAAACATATAACTCAATATTGTATTTTTTTTTTAGTTTCCGAGATCACGGCATTGGAATATCTAGAGATGATTATTTGAAGTTCTTCCACTTTTTGAATAACATTAACGATGTTGACACAGCTCTCACGTTTTATCATATCGCCGGCGCTTCCATCGACCAGCCGACTTTGAAGCACGTCGCTAAAACTGTGGCCCATGTTGATCTCAGCCCTCACGTGATCAATGTTGTCTTTACAATATTCGATGAAAATAGTATGTCTTTGCCTTTAAATTAAAAATAGGTTTATGTATCAAGTATCAATGTAATATAATATATTATTATTTTACAGTGGATGGACAGTTGAGCAACAGGGAATTTGTAGCTGTGATGAAAAATCGCCTGTTGAGAGGCTTGGAGAAACCTAAGGATACCGGATTTGTAAAATTGATTCACTCCATCATGAAATGCGCTAAAGATACGAAACCAGCGCTCCTTGATTTTTAAATTAATTTACTAAATTGTTACATGACATTATTTATTTTTTTAATTTAATTTATTTTTCTAACTAATTTATTTAAAACGTTTGCCATTAACGAAATTTTATCTATATAATTAGAAAAAGTACAGAAAAGACAACTTTTAAAAACATTTGATATTTTTTCCCTTAAATGAGATTATACTACTTAGTAATATTTAATCAGATTTTTATCTAAAAAATAAATGGTGAACACTCTTATCATATTCCAAATGTATTTAAAAAATCTAAAGTATCTTCAATTTAGCCAAATTGCACACTTAAATCTAAGATTGCCTTTTGATTATTCTACATATTCTACATATGTACTTTCCTTATGCATTTTAACTTTGTTTTCTTAATTTAATTAAAAAATATGTGTCATATAATTTATATTCCTATATTTTATATGAAGTGTTGATATTATAAAATATGTATTTGATTAAAATTGTTCGATATTCGCAATGCAATATACGTATCTTTAAAATGATGTATATAATTAAGATCGTTAGTTTGATTTTTTCATGTAATACTATAAGAGTCAATCTTGTATTAAACTATTTATTTTTGCAGTTATATAAAGTTTTTTTAAGCTTTTATCTTTGTGATACTATGCATTAAAATATTGAATAAACATTGTTTATTTTTATTTTATACCTCGGTCAACCTATATTGATTTCTATTTTATTAGAAGAAGTCAGTCAAGTGTAATCTGTATTGACCTTCAATGTTAAATAAAGGTGAGAATGTAATTCACACAACGATTTATAAACATAAATATTATTGTATACTTGTTATTGATCTTTGGTAAAAGATAAGGTATATCAAAATGAATTTTAAACGTCACCATTTCATAATAATGTTTAGATTAGCAAAAAAGATTTAGAATTTAATATAGTTTTAATTATGATGAACATCCATATAATGCTGTGATTGATGATCTTGTCAATTATAATTTTGCAGTTTTCCTTGTTATATTCATTAGCGTGTAAATTACTGTGAAAATTTATTTGCATGAATTTCAAAATTTTAGTTTTAAATTTAATCTTTTTCTATTAGTATGCAAATTTTTAACTAATGCTTACACTTAGACCAGAGCTATGAAATTCATTATTTTTTTTCATTCTTAACAATTTGACTATATATTCAAAAGATTTAAAAACAACTTAATTTTGTGAAACAATGGCAACAGCAAAAAAGAAATGATATTTTTGCCGCATTAGTAGTTGAAGAGATATTAAGGTTTGTCAGAATAGAAAATAATTCATATTTTTTCCGTTGTATGCACAACTAACGAGATATACATATGGTTTCTAGATCATAAAAAAAAACCCGAACCAAGACATATCATCCGACTTCAGAGCTAAAAAAGTGATGTGTGTAAAATTTTAGTATAACTCAAATATTTTAAAAATTCAGACAATTTTTTTATTCGAACAAGAGGTGACATCAAGAGCGAACATCGAGCAACCATAGTACAAGTCAAGATGTTTTTTGTTGATTTATTATGGATTATTGCAGTGGGACCAAGAAATCACTAGGCGGCATCAAATCACCCTTAGTCAAAATATTGGTTTCTAGAATAGTGGATAATGCTGGCTACATCCCTTAATCAACATTATCTAACATATAGTTTCAAAAGAGCGACTATTCGGAAAAAATATTTAACTTCTTGTAAAAATTAAACTAACATTTTGCTAACAGAAATCTAAGTTTTTTCTAAATAAAATTTAACACTTTTTTGTTGAAACAAGATAGCGAATCAAGCTGGCTAATAAACTTAGCCATAATATCTACAAGATAAACTTTACAGAAAAGTTCGAATTGCAAATAAATATTTTAAGAGGTTCATTTGTATATTCGGAAGGTGACTAGAACAAAGGATGACACAATTTTTGAGGAGGACAGAGTTTCCAATAGGAGGACGTCTGGTCACCTTAATATTCGTTATCCTTAGATTTGCTATTAATAAACAACGGAAACTATATAAATTTGGTAAATGTAAATGTTATGCTAACTTCCATAAGTATAAATGGTTTATTTACAGCGTTTTTTGGATCCCATTTTTTATAAAATATGATCTGGAGGGTTTGGACTCCAAAAATGTATTAAGGCTTATTTTAATTTCTTAAAGCGTTGCATTAAATCCTTTGCTAATGCGAATCCTCGTACAAAAAATGGGGTTCAGTATAGTATTATCTCACTAGATTTATGAGTCTTACGTAGTTACATTGCTGCATCAGCAGTCATATGCTAAAGCTGGGGCAGCTTATGCTCGCGCGCATGCTTGGCAATTTCTTCTAAATAGTATTCTTTGTACTTTCTTGTTATCGGAGGGCTTTTTAGGCTGGTTAGATTTTTTCAAAATGAATGTCTTAAAAATCTTATAAGAATATTTTTTTTGGTAAGAGGCAAGTTGAAGACATCCATTTTACACGTTTAAAACGAAAAAAACCTAAATCAAAAATAATAGTTAAAGATGAGTCTCCGAAAACCGAAAATTGCCGCATTATTTTTCAAATCCAGTTGGAGTATATCTGTTTTGTGATATAGTGGCGTTTTTACTTTATAAAGCAACACTTTGTTATTTTAAAAAAAAAATTACATTTATAAAATTAAATTTTCATGATTTTGAAGATAATTACTGTTTTAGCACCGATCGAGCTATACCATGTAAATATCAACAACGAGCTAGTTAAACCTTGGGACTGGACCTAGAGTATGGTGCTGAAAGCACTTTGTTGTTACATGTTCAAAAATATATTGATACTCTTTTCGATTTTTCAATGTAAAAATGGAATTATATTCGAAAAATCTATTCTCCTGTTAAAAAAGCCTGTTACTAATCAATCACTTTTTAATTTGAGTATTTTTGAACAAATTAATATATATTTTCAACTCGGTTTATCAAGATTGATCGATATCAAGAAGTGGAAATTGAAAAATGAACATTGCATTTATTAATGGCCGTACAAATATCGCTTGCGGCCATCCACCGCCGGCGCCGTCTGTCACCGCCCCCTTGTCCCCCTTCCCCTTCGCCCTATCGGCGCTGGCGAGTCTGCTAGCGGCGGAGCTCCTGCGAACGTCGTCTCTTCTGCGACGAGCTCGTCACGATCTTATGCAATCAGCTCGCGACGTCAGCCGAAATCGAGAGGCGCGACCGTCGGGTGCGTTACATAACTTTTTTTTTCTTTCGCCCCTTCGCCGAATTCGGCGAACTGTACTTTCATCATCTTTTGCCGAATTCGTAGAATTGCGGTCGACGTGTACTCAGAGCGCGAGTGCGCCCCCAAAATTTCACTCTGGTCTCCCGGGAATAAATCGAATGTGTTGTGTAACAGTGTTTCAGATTTTATTATTTTTTCGCCAAAATGGAAAGTCTTTTTATAATTTTGCGCTAAAGTCAAATTGTGCGGCCATGAGCCACATATTTTTGGCCAAATTTAAATGTTTTATTTCAATTTAATTTCAAGTCGGATTGTGCAATATTGACAGACTCGTGATAGGTAGGTATTATTAGAGAAATTGTACCTTGAGATTAGGGTTACCAGATTTCTTTTATATTACTGTAGGACTAGTGAGTTTAAAGATGAAGGACAAATTTATAAAAAAAACCCACGAACAAATATATAATAAATATTCATATAGTGTGAGATATAAGTATATACCTATATATATATTATTCGCGGTTAGTGTCTTTCTTATACATAGACTAAAGCTTCAGGCTTTCAATACAAACTATTTATATGTTCGACTGCACTGCAGTCGTTGCAGTTGTTTTCCTCTCAATTTTTTTTTAGTAAATCACCATTTCTTGTTCAATCTGATTAAATTTTGCATCGTTGACGAATTGAGTCCTATTAAGCAGTAAATTTCAATAAAACAGTTATTCTTCACTGAGACTAAGTGGGTCCAAATGGACTTGCTGGACACTTTAGGTTAATTAATATTTAAAATAACCATAAATTATTAGCCGTCGCCACTTACTATAAATTATTAACTTTCGCCGTCACGATTTTATTGTTTTTGACGTGAATTTTTTACTTCTGAGAAATTGTTTTATGCGCCCTCCTATTGACCAAAATTCGGTTTGAATATACTTTGACCGATACTCTCATATTGAAAGTCCTTAATTAAACATATTAAATATCGAAGTGCAGACAAAACTATGGAGCAATTTGTGACATCTGTCTGTACTAATTCTTCCGCCTGTTTTACCCTGAGTTGGCTTAGTTTGTATTTTGGACTCAAATAGTTCGAACAGCAAGTGTACGTTTTGGAACTGTCAAATTGAGTTTCATAGATATTTTAGTGCATCATATAATTTCACTAGCGCCCATCAGTTAAATTATATTTTCGTTAGTAGAAATATATATCTACTGGTGAAAATTTATTTGGACTTCACTACGTGTGGAAAAGCTGAAATCATATAATCTATTAGCATCTGCTAGATAAATTATATTTTCTCAGGTAAAAATATATATCTAGCGGTGAAAATGTATTCCAATTTGATTTCACTGAAATGATATACATTTTAAAAAATATTTTCGGGGTAGATTCTCGGGACAAATATTTGTTTTGAAATTTAAAAAAATCTCTATGATTATAAATTTTAATTATTTTATTAACAGATATTTTTTAGGGTATTTCTAGCCTACCTACCGAAAATTCAAATGGTACTAAGAGTTAACCTTTTAGCTGTTAATAATCATCGATTAAGAAAACAGCTCTTGGAATTTGTAATTTGGAAATAGTGTGTCAGTGGTATTAAACATTTTGTTTATGTTTATTTAAATTATTTTTTGTGTAAAATGGACTGATGAATATATAACTGAGCAGGTTTATAAATTCCAACTATTGTACTTTATTATACATATAACATCTTGCAGGGCTAAAATAATTTAATTGAACGTTAATGTTACTGAAATTCATATTTTAATGTTTCAATGTAAGAACTAAACGATTTCAATTGCTGCTAAAAATAAATTACAGGCTCATGAAATGTCTTATGTATGCATCTCGCTTGCAAGATACACACTAACGAGTAAGAGAGTCAAAAAACGAACATCTGCATATAAGCACAATTAAGTATGGTGAAAAACAATACAATGTTTTTTCTTATATAAATAATTATATATGGTAGCATTTCACGCTAAGATTTTGAAAAATGTCATAGCAGCTACAAAGGGTTAACTGGCAGATTCAGGTGGAGATATAAATATATCCACATACATATACATATATTTGCAAAAATAGTAATAATGAACATAAAATACGATCAAATTCTCAATATACCTTGATAAGTACCCATACTGTCTATTTGGACTTTTAAATGTTTACAATGATAGGAGAATGTAGAATATAAAATGTCAATTTTGACAAAATCAAATCGTCCATATATACAATTATTTTACAAAAATTAAAATACCTGTCTAGGTTTTCATCGATTCAGTCAAAATTCTAACAAATCCAATATGTTTGAAAATCGAAAATGGATAATAATAGTTAACCTAAATCAAAACACCTCTTTCGCTGAAGAGACAATTTATGTTATGCGAAAGAGCCTTTCTTATTTAAAATTATTTTTTTATTATAATAGGCGTATTGGGAAATTGGAATTAGAATCTGAGCAAAATCAATTACATTTGTGTAAAACGTATGTTACAATTTTTGATTGCATTCATATCTTGTTTTTGATACGAAATAATCATTAGATTATGTAATAAACAAATAAGAAATCAATACAAAGATAAAGCGATTTAAAATCAATGAAAAGTAGTGTATTTATATTTTATTAATATAAAACATTAAATAAATACATTTCAAAAGCGTAAATAATAAACTGACAATCTCAATAAAAAAATATTTTTCTGATATTTCAATTTAATTTTATGAATGAAAAATATTGATACTTTAATCAATCAAATTGTATTGATAACTATGTACGAGTGTTATCAAACTTATTGTGATAACAATACTAATGTTTTAAATATTCATAGTAAAAAATGCTAACCCTCACACAATAACATTGGTCTTTAAGGTTAAGCTGCAGCATGGTTATAAAAGGCTCTAATTAATGCCATAATCATGGCCACGCGCCTTGTGCGTTTATTTAGCATTAATTTAAAACTCACTGCTAATTTATTTTATCTATAGTAGACTATTAGTGATTCATATTGTTTTGACTGTGATATAGTTTATAAACATTTGTTAGATGACCTATCTCATTAAGTCTCTTATCGCACAGTATACTATTAAATGAATGTGCGTCGTTGTGAAACATTGTTTCACTTTTATCAAAGTTTTGCATATATTTCTACAGGATAACCACTATAAATAATGTTTTGTATACTGGTTTTCCTTGTATTTTTTTCGGAATTGTATTAACTTGTGAACTTAAATTAATAAAGAACCTGTTTATATCAATGAATCATCTTAATAATAGAATGACTCATCTTGAATACTATTAAGGGGAATACCGACCTTAGATAAGATGGTTTATCGGTTAAGTTCAAGGTACATTGCATTTATGATATTTTTTTATATTAATTTACTTTATCGTTTACTATTTGCTCTTTTTATTATGTATATGTATATATTTAAGAACTTAAATTATAGTCAAATATATTACTAGAAAATATCTTGAATTTGTGTCATAAGATTTCGCGAGAATAATTTTGACTCATCTTTCAGACTGTTTAATAAAACGGTCCAATAACACCGTTACTCACCAATTGAAGTCCCTCATTTTTTTATATGCACAATTTACACATAAATGTCAATACAATATATATCAAGATCAATTTAATATATGCTAACAATTTTGGCATTGATTATCTAACGTATTTTTTGGAAGATATTATTAGGTACCGCGTTTTTGGAAAGTTGCCAGTGCTTAACAAAAGTTTTTTTTACGAACAGTTTTCCATCACTATATACTCAGTTGTATGTAATAGAAAAAACATGGCATAATACTAAATTATAGAAAGCATGTTTATATCCTGTTATGTGTTAATCTTTTTTGATAGCGTTAGACACATTTGTTGACCCCTATGTAGTAATGTCTTAACTTTCTTGATAATTGAAGTTTTTTTTTTGTCATGAGTTTTAAAAATATATTTATTATAAGTATTATTCGAGATAAGTATTTCTCACTGTTTTATCATAATAACAAATTTCAAGTTTAAAAAACTAGTTAACAGTGGTTAAATTCACTTATCGGCTAACCTAATTGCCATTTAACTATAAATATAAGAGTTATATTTTCAACTACAATCTAATATTTATTGTCTTCATTACAGCTATTTATTAAATATTAAATAGAAAAGACACAAGATGCATAGAGCTAGTACAATTTTTACGCGCATTGCGCCCAAAATTTGCGCAGGAGAGAGAGGGTTTGCAACCTGGCTTATAAAGAAGTCAATATCTGAGGTATGTATTTTATTTAATAATATTAAATTTATATGACGTGCAATAATTTTAAACTTGCGTATTCCGAAAGGCACCAATTGTAACGGCATCATGCGGTTCAATGAGACATCTCTCTGCCGCTGCTACGGAACCGTTTCTAAATGGATCGAGTGGCGCTTACGTCGAAGATATGTATAACGCCTGGTTAGCAGATCCTAGGAGTGTCCACGCTGTGAGTATCTCCTGTCGTGTAAGTTAAAGATATATTGATCGATTTATATGTTTTTTATGGAAATGTTACAGTCGTGGGATGCATTTTTCCGCAACGCTGCTGGCGGCTCCCCTCCGGGATCTGCTTATCAATCGCCACCCGGACTTGCTCCTCCAGGACGTAATACCGTGCCGTTATCGGCTCTCATGCCAGCCGCAGGGATGGGCGCACCATCTCTCTCCGGTGAATATTCGATCAAAACCCAAATGTTTGATTTTGATGATATGTTTGTATTTAAATTAATTTCATTTCAGGGTCCCCGGTGAATGAAAAGATAATCGATGACCATTTAGCCGTTCAGGCGATCATTAGGAGTTATCAGGTGATTCTTGTTAATGTTAAACTTATATAGATGTCGTTCACCCCTATTTAGAGTGACGTAGAATGCCATTTTATCACAATAATGTTGAAGTAGGTCATTCCTAAATGTATTATAGAATTCCCCTTAAAATGAAAAAAGTAACTTAACAATGGCAAAACAACAACACGCATATAGAGGTAACGTTATTTTATTATTCGTTTTGCGCTATGATATGATTATATATTTGCTCTTCGAAAAGGAAGTGTTGCGAATTTTGGAAATTGTCCAAAATCTCTCAGTCATCTTGCACTATTTTTATTTGAAAATTTTGATTTAAAATCTCTTGTAAAAATAGATCTCTCTCATTAAAATAAATATATATAGAATTAGCTTTTATTTTTAATTTTATGTGATTTATTTTTCTATATTCATTATTATCAGTATTATGTATTTATGATGCAAATAACACTCAAGTTATTGAGTTATTGTCATTATCGAAGAATATATTTAATTACGACTATAGCACACATGTATATCAAATATTCATTTACTTCACTTTCAATTTAATTTATTATAGCATGTAAATATAAAATAACTCTCCAATGTTATTTTATTACTATTGCTAATTTAAAATAAAAAATACAAATATAAATAAATTTTGATAGACATTATTTAATTTGAAGATTTTAAATGTTATTTGGATGTTTTTTTGTTGTCGTAGAAGTGTTCCGTTAACTTTATTATTATTGCATGAAGGGATTTATTTTAACAGCCATATTGATTAATTGGTACATATTTAAAGAATATATTTTGTAATAGTAATGTTAATGGAACCTAATTGTCTTATCTTACATATGTATATGTTGTCCGATTCATAGTATAGAATTATTTATATTATGCATACATATAGAACTGTAAGAATTAATATAATATATATATATATTTTGGGGCTAATTAAAATGACGTATGAAATGACGTTGTATGTATGTGTGACGTAATAGTCAAGAGGACATCTGGCAGCCGATCTTGATCCCTTGGGCATCACTACACCCAGCAGGAACATGACCGACAGCGGACAGCCGCGCGCTTCCGAGGCTGTTGTTCGACAATATATGCAATTCGGTATGCACTTTACCCGGAAATATGTAAAATTTATATATTTTTATTATACGACACAAGATAGTACGCCGATGTTGCAAAATGTTAACTCTAAATATATAACGTGCGTCCTCTATCAATACATAAGAATCATATCTTTGCCATTGTATATGTGAGTCATCATCATTTCTTATATTTTGTATCCAAAAACTCTTTTTATTAATGGCTTCCAAGTGGTCCAGGATTTTATTGTAATCATGTCTGCGCCTGGAACTATTCATTATTTTAATGGGATTCAGGGGTAAGTAGTACGACGTGGAATTAAATTGTAAATTATTAATGTGTAA
Organism: Plectrocnemia conspersa; assembly: GCF_051122295.1. Taxonomy (NCBI): domain Eukaryota; kingdom Metazoa; phylum Arthropoda; class Insecta; order Trichoptera; family Polycentropodidae; genus Plectrocnemia; species Plectrocnemia conspersa. Next base: position 15,021,145 of record NW_028277176.1, read on the forward strand.
CTTTTAGTGTCTAAAATGATTTTATTTTTAATGGCTGGCATTTTTTGTAATAAGTATATAATAAAAATCTTTTGCCCCAACGTTGAGCTTTTAGCGGACGAAATAGAAGCTGTTTGATTATTCTAGAGCCCCCTATGTGTATTTTTGTAGTAGTCATTCATTTTGCAACACTGGTAATAATTAGTTACATATACCTAAATTTATCCATCAATATCATCTCCTGATTTGTGAATAGTTCTACATCATTACGCTCGTAAAGTTTCATTTATTTCATCTCGTTGTGAATGTTTACATATCCATTAGAAAGATACCATCAATTGCCTATTGAGTCATAACGAAACCATTTTCATAAACACATAGAAGCCCAAGGTATCAAATTAGTATATTTAAAGACCGAATGTCTTCATCTTTGACGGTAAGAAAACCAAAATTATTACTTTTTTGCATTTTTGTGATAAAATTTGTAACTTTTTTTTTTTAATATTTAGTTTATTTTTTACAACAAATTTTATCATAATTTGCAGATTTTAATCAAAATTGCTACACGTATAACATGCATGTATTGTAGTAGTGAATAGTTTTTGTGTGATTGGTTTTGATCAAAGATAATCGTTTATGGTGTGCGTGTGTGATTCTATTTATTAACAAAATAAATGTGAATTGAAGATTTTTTTATTATTATCGTTTTTAATAATGGGTTTAGTTTTACATCTGGTACTCGTTCTTCTGCGATTAAAAACTGTTATTTGTTTACTGTTTTTCAATGTGAGTATGGTACTGTAGTCTTAAATAGTAATGAGTTTATTTGTGTCAGTAAATGTATCGTTGTTACGTTAACTCATTGTGAAATGAATTAATGTACATTATAGTAAACTGTTATTTCTTTGGCAAAAGTTGTATGTTTTTTATGAAAATTATTATAAATTGTGTTGTTGGTTTTTTAATTATTTATTTACATTTTCTTTTCTAAATCATTAATTTCTTTAAAAAATATTCGATTGTTACAATCTATGTTATGTACAATATCTTTTTAACTAAACAAAAAAAAAATATTTTCCATACATAACATTCTACTCTTGGCTTAATGCTAATTATGTTATGTGTATTTATATATTAACATTATAATAATAGAGATATAAAAAATAAAACAGATTCGTGGTCATCACATAGCCAAGCTAGACCCATTGGAAATTTCGTCAGCCGATCTCGACGATAGACAACCTCAAGAACTTCTCTACTCCAGCTACCGTTTTGGTAAGAACGTGACCCAACACATAAAAAAAGTTTGTTTTCTAAGCATAGCCTTTTTATACATAAATTACTCGAACATATTTTGTTCGATAGGGCTAGGCTCTTTATTGCTAAATATTTTATTTTGTGTCAATGATTTTTTGTTTATTTTTTTTTCCTAATATTTTTGTAGCATGTCTATTTTTTTTTTAATATTCCTATTGTTTAATTATCGTGACAAAATTTACAAGACATTATATAATATTCTTGTCTGTTTTGGAGACCGAGCACCGAAGAAAGATAAGATCCAGCTGCACCTCAGACGGCTCGAGTCTTTCAGTAAGATAGAAAAATGAATTGATTCAATCTATTTTAAATTGGAATATTGGTTTATATCACTGTTGCAACGATCATGCGGGTAATCACATTTGGTGAAAGTTAAGAAATTCACAGATTGGGAAAGTATATGCCGTCGTATTGAATGTAACGAGCAGCTTCGAATTGGCATTGTAAAATTTTTCAAAAACAAATTGGTATGAATCGCATTGTAAATATGTATAAAACGTTTGGCTATGATTAACACAAAAAATATATATTACTATCAGTGGTGCTAAATGTCAATTATGGTCCCTGTATTTCTTATTTCACAATACAGAAAAAATTGGGTTGAACTCTTTATTATTAAAAAAATATATAGAATAAGAATTACCCAAATTTTACTGTATTAATTCTTGTTAAATATTATTTATTATGTAGCTTATTAATATTCTGATAAAATAGTTCAGTAAGTACAATCTTCTTGCTCTTCTTCTGTTGGCTTTTTCGTTTTGTTCGTGGATTATTTTTATTTGCTTTTATACTATATTTTGTTATTATTACTAGTTAGTCTTATAATTTGTAGTTTGACCAAAATCCACTTTCGGTCCTAAGGCAGCATGTATCAAGTAAGTGGGGAAATATTATAATAATATAATATTTTTTAAAAAGTTTAAATTTTTTTTGATATGTAACACATTCACAACTGTAATTATCGGCGTAACATGATTTATCAACAGAAATAAAAAACTAATGTGGCAATACTCTTCCATGAAATACCCTATTTTCTAAATTATTGTATATAATAAAATACCATAATTTGCTCTTCCTCTTCACACGCTTCTCCGCTCCAATAATACTGCATAATGGCGACCCATCCAAAACCAAAATCGTACTAAATTATCTTTCTAATTTATGGAATAAAATATGATGCTTATCTACATTTTATACCGGTCATCTGAATCGACTTCTATTGATTGTCCAATTTTACTCAATGTTTAGAGGAAGCCGATATGGATAGGGTATTTAAATTGCCTTCTACTACATTCATCGGTGGAGAAAAAGAAAAAGCATTACCTTTAAGGTAAAAAGATTTTTTATATTATTTATTTAATTCAAACTATAAATTTTTGATTGATTAATTTATAGAGAAATCCTGAATCGGTTAGAGAATGCTTACTGCAACAACATTGGTGTCGAATTCATGTTCATAAATTCATTGGAGCAGTGCAACTGGATCAGGCAACGTCTGGAACCGCCCGGTGTGACTAAAATGAGCAATGATCAAAAGCGACTCATTTTGGCACGTTTGACTCGCGCTACTGGGTATGATTCTATTATATCATATTAATTAAATACTATTTCTTATAATGTTTTTTTTTTATATATAGTTTTGAGGGTTTCTTAGCCAAGAAATGGTCATCTGAAAAACGTTTCGGTCTCGAAGGTTGCGAGATTCTCATTCCTGCCATGAAACAAGTTATCGACGTTTCAACAAAATTAGGCGTTGAGTCTATTGTCATGGGAATGCCTCACAGAGGTATATCTTAATATTGGCTGTATATTAAATTATATGATTTTTAAATATTTTTAATTTTAATAATAGGTCGATTGAATGTTTTGGCTAACGTTTGCCGCAAACCTCTTCATCAACTCTTTACTCAGTTTGCTGGTCTCGAAGCAGCCGATGATGTAAGTATGCAATATATCAACGACCTACAACTAATCCAGTTCCTAAGAAAACTGTATCTAATTCTAAATATGTAATCCAACTTGTACTAATATTTTATTTATTTTCCAGGGTTCTGGTGATGTAAAATACCATTTGGGTACATACATTGAACGTCTTAATCGTGTGACAAACAAGAACATCCGTCTCGCTGTCTGTGCCAATCCATCTCATTTGGAAGCTGTGGATCCGATCGTACAGGGCAAAACTAGAGCCGAACAGTTTTATAGAGGCGACGGTGAAGGAAAGAAGGTAAATAAACATTGATTATATGATTCGTAATTATATTTTAATTATATATTATCAACAGGTAATGTCAATCCTACTTCACGGTGATGCCGCGTTTGCCGGACAAGGCGTAGTCTTCGAAACTATGCATTTGTCAGATTTGCCCGATTACACCACACACGGAACGATCCACATCGTAGCCAACAATCAAATCGGCTTCACCACAGATCCTAGGCATTCAAGATCTTCGGCCTATTGCACGGACGTAGCTCGCGTTGTCAACGCTCCCATCTTCCACGTAAATGGCGATAATCCCGAAGCCGTGATGCACGTGTGCAATATTGCTGCTGAATGGCGCGCCACCTTCCACAAGGACGTCGTAATTGACATTGTATCGTACAGACGCAACGGACACAACGAAATCGACGAGCCAATGTTCACGCAACCGTTGATGTACCGTAAAATCAGAAACACTAAACCAGGTAATGTATTTTTTTGTTATATATTTTAAATGTCTTATTTGTGTATAATAATTAATTGTAATTGCTTATTAGTCTTGGAATTGTACGCTGAGCAATTGGTCAAAGAAGGAGTTGTTAACACCGAAGAGGTTAAGGATGTCCGTGACAGGTATGAGAAAATCTGTGAAGATGCTTTAAATCAAGCCAAGCAGGAGACCCATATTAAATACAAAGACTGGCTGGATTCGCCGTGGTCTGGATTCTTTGAAGGAAAAGACCCCCTGAAGGTATGTTTATAACTGATATTACAAGCCAGCAATATGATTATAAGGATGAGTCAAACGGAAACTTTAATAGTGCTATGAAAGTTTAAAACAATTGGCAGCTTGCGGTACAAATCAGGCATTCAACATACACAGCGTTTTTGAATAGTAAAAGTTTTAAACGTATTGAGATTCGTCGATGAATGATAGTTCAGTATAGTGATGCATGTGATGCCACTCCAGCAAGTGTACGAGTGGACTACAATGCACCGAAGGAAAATCATCGAGTTACAGTGAACGAAATAGTCTCACTTATTGATACTTGTCAAACACTTTTCCAGTGCTTAGATGCTGAAGGCAATGGCTTCGTAAAAAAAAATATTATTGTAGATCAGGACTGTTTCATAGACACGTCTGCACTTTGGCAGTTGCTGTGTCCCATTTGAGGTCTAAAAACATGTTTCTAAAAAAGAGTTTAATACTCTGGAAAGTAAAATAAAAGTTTATTTTTTTATTATTTAGAAAACGTTATAATTGTTTTTGCACACTGCAATTGATCAAAATTCGGTTTGAATATATTTCGACCGATACTCTCATATCAGAAGTCCGTAGTAATATCGGTAAGGGTAGCTATCATATTTTTAAAACATACTTTCGTAGCAATATGCGAAATGCAACATTATCTGTACTTATTCTTACTCTTATTTTCCTCCGAGAGTTGAACTGGCTTAGTTTGTGTTATAAAACTATAATTAGATTTAGAACTTTCATTAGGTTAGGTTTGGGTTTGTACAGCAAATGAACGTTTCGAAACTGTCAAATTGAGTTTCATAGACATTTTTAGCAGCATATCAGTTAAATTATATTTTTGCTAGTAGAAATATATATCGATTGGTGAAAATGTGTTTGGGCTTAGACTTATTATTCTAGGTGTGGTTTAGCTATATAAAATAAATAGGTTAAACAATGGCACTTGAATCCCGTTACCCAGACTCTGCAATAAAGTAATTTAAACTTATTATTATTTAAAAAATTTTAGGTGTATATTTTAAAAACGACGAGAGCTTAAGAATTTTTAATTCTTTATATATTTATTTTCTTTATTTTAAAGTTCAAATTATGATTTGACTTTTTCGCGCATAAATACCAGAGGTCCGCAGGCTGCAAAAAATCGCTTCACGGGCTGCATGTTGGACAGCTCAATTGTAGATGATACTTGGGTTAACAACCTTTAGTCGGAAACCACTCTTTTGGAATGAACGAGGGTTAATCTTGAAGTACATGTACGAACATGCCTAATGGGATTACTGTTATATGCAATCAATTTAAAATGACAATATTACCTGAGTACTACATGAAAACTTGTATTGAACACTATATGGATTACATAGAAAAGTGCCATCTTTTTGTACCTTTTTCGCTCAATAAATTACGAGATAAATATGTTTAAGCTGTAAATTTGACTCACCCCTCATACTTTTCAGTAAATAAATAAGATTAGAATCTTTTTTAAATAAATAGCTAATGTAACACTTTTTTGATTTTCTAGTCATCTTCTACCGGAGTGCTTGAAGAAACTTTGGTTCACATTGGCAAACGATTCAGCTCTCCTCCGCCGAATGCAGCTGAATTTGAAATTCACAAAGGTATCGGTCGTATCTTGAAGGCTCGTATGGACATGGTTGAAGCGCGCACAGCTGATTGGGCTCTCGGCGAAGCAATGGCTTTCGGATCGTTACTTAAAGAAGGCATTCACGTTCGACTCTCTGGTCAGGATGTTGAAAGAGGAACTTTCTCACACAGGTTTGTTTATGATGTAAATAATTTAAATGCTACAATGTTTAATATAAATGCTTTTTACTCAGGCATCACGTACTTCATCATCAAAACGTCGACAAAGCCACTTACCGTCCACTGTGCCACTTGTATCCGGATCAAGCGCCTTACACCGTCTGCAACAGCTCGCTCTCAGAATACGGTATGTTTTGATATAGGTAATTTGTATTATTATTTGTTTAATTATTTTAATTCTTCAATTAGGTGTGCTTGGCTTTGAGCTTGGATATTCGATGACAAATCCGAATGCACTTGTATTATGGGAGGCACAGTTCGGTGATTTCAACAACACTGCTCAGTGCATCATCGATCAGTTCATCTCGAGTGGTCAGGCTAAGTGGGTGCGTCAATCCAGCTTGGTTATGCTGCAACCGCACGGTTTGGAGGGAATGGTAAGATAGCTCAAAACTATTTTTTATTTTTTGTGTGTCCAAAATTTCAGTTAATGATATTCATTAAAAAATTATAGGGACCTGAACACTCTTCCGCTCGTCTTGAAAGATTCTTGCAAATGTCTGCCGACGATCCCGATTATTATCCACCAGAAAGCGACGAGTTTGAAGGTATGCTTTAACAAAATTGAATTGGTTTATTCTATTGGAGATTAAAACAATTTTTCGCTTTCAGTGAGGCAATTGCATGACGCTAATTGGATCGTTGCAAATTGCACCACTCCTGCAAGTTATTTCCACATCCTCCGCAGGCAGATATGTTTGCCTTTCCGCAAACCTTTGGTTCTGATGACACCTAAATCTCTGCTCAGGCATCCTGAGGCAAGATCCTCGTTCGATTTGATGAAAGAGGGCACCAACTTCCTTAGGTATATTTTATATATAATATCACATATTATAAACATGATAGTTTTAAAAAAGCAGTTTAAATTAATAGCTAATTTAAATTTTCAAATGTCATTATTAGTATGTAATTGCTTACAGAATTATTCCCGAAGAGGGTCCCGCTGCTGAGAATGCAAACAATGTCCAGAAACTGATCTTCTGCACCGGAAAAGTATACTACGACTTGCGCAAAGCATGTAATGATAAACAAGTGCGAGAAAACATTGCAATTGCTCGCGTGGAGCAAATCAGCCCCTTCCCATACGATTTGGTGAGGAAGGAGTGCGAAAAGTACCCTAACGCGAAGCTCGTTTGGGGACAAGAGGAACACAAGAACCAAGGAGCCTGGTCTTACATTCAACCCAGATTCAGGACGTGTCTGAACGGCCAGCGCGAAATCAGGTACGTAAACATTATAATTTATATTTCTTTGCTCATAGTGAAACGTGATTATATATTTTTTGGCAGCAACGAAAGCGGAAATAGTTGGTTATCGTCATTGTTTGGAAAATCTGATCAAAAAGTATCAGTCGATCAAAATAATGAAAAAACAATTAGAGAGATTAGGTGAGGGACTGTAGTGCTTTGAACATTTGCCGTTTTATTTGCTTGTTTATAATGTAGCAGTCCTCTGCCTAATTCTCCTCTATGTTTTTATTTTTTGCTTCTATTTTATTTCATTGTAGTTTGCTCTAATTTAATATAATTATATTTTTTTTATGAAAGTTGATTGAAGTCAGTTTGTCATCAGCTTTTATTTTTCGTGCCCTTCAGGCGTATTTTAAATGCTTTAATAAAACTTATTAAACACTGCACGTTTGTCAAGAACTGAATTACTCCATTTGGCATATGCTTTAATAGAGTTTTTCTTTGTTGGAATTCATAATGATTGCGGTGTCCAATATAAATCATATCACTATTGATTTATGAACTTATTCTGATCGCTCAATGTTAATTCGGAAAAACTGCCAAAGGTTGCGATTTATTCCAATTATTAACAGTCCAGACAAGAAAAATACTATTTTTTTATTTTATATTATGATTATGATTTATATGCATTGATTTACTTTGGTTTTTATAGTTACATGGGTCGGCCAGTTGCCGCATCGCCTGCTACAGGTTCTAAAGCAGCCCATTTGAAGGAACTCCACAATCTACTGGACGAGACCACATCTTTATAAATAGTCATACTTAAATAAACTGTAACTTAAAAGAATAGCGAATTTCTATTTTTAAAACATTGGCACTGGTTGTTAATTTAAAGTATTTGCTTTTAACACAGGTTGTTATAGCACTTTTGAGTAATTGAAAAAATCACAAACACTCTTTCTTATTATCTATTTTATAATTGTTATTTATTTTAGACGCCACAATATGAAAATGTAGATAATTGTGTCATAATAGTAGTCACACAACAGGGGTATTGTAAAAGACGAATTTCGTCATTAATTGTGATAAATTAGTTGAAAGATGCATCGCGAGCAATCATGTGTGCGTTTAGCAAAAAAAAAACTTGCTGCGTCATGTTGTAAGATATTTTTATTTTATTACATATAGTCAATAATATTTCATTTACCATATTTAGAAGGAGCATTATTAATTTATTATCATTTTCACAGATTCATGCGAAGATCATTGTTATTTATTTATTATCGTTTATTTTTTTAGAATTTGAAGTATCTGATGGTTGTATAGATATTTTCTTTGTTAACAATATAATCTAAAGATGACATATTTCAAACTAGCATATTATTGTTGTAATATATATGACTCCTGTTTTTTTGATAGTATTTTAAACTGTGCTTATGATAGAAATAGATTATTTATATTAGTTAGGTATGAAAATTTAGTAGTGTTTAAAAATAATATTTGAAAAATAAAAAAAAATAGAAAAATAATTTAAAAACGACCTTGCACATTATTAGAGATTTCAACACGAGTATTAATCGATTTTATGTTTTGTATTAATAATATATAAATATGTAGTACAATTTCAGAACGATTCAGATTTTCAGTGAAATGTATCATAACTATGTATATAAATATATATTAAAGAAATATTTTCTTTAAATCATAACTAGAATGGAATAATATTTTTTGTGTTATAAATTATAGAAAATTTATTTGTGGCTTATTTTTTATTATTGTTTTTTTTTTTGTAAATGATTTTATCGAAAGTGATTTTTAACTGTTGTCAAATTTAAATAATATGCTGCTTTATTGTTTTGCTCAGTTTTGGTATTATATACAATAATGATGTTTTTTCCTTCTGTGTATGTAAAAAATGTTATTTTATTGCAAATTAAAGAGAATTATCAAATAATAACATAATGAATTTATTATATAAATTTAAAAATTATAACGCAATATAGTAGTAAAATATTTTATTAATAATTTATAGTATAGTTCCACATTTATATTTTTACATACATACATACAATAATATTATAGTTTCCGTATATTTTGTAGTATCAGAGTAATTTTGCTACTTTTAGAGTAAAATTTCTCAAACAATTTTATTTTAAATTTGGTCCCTTAAAATTATAATAATAAATTGTATTAATATAATACAATTTCCATAAAAGTTATACAGTACCGCTTTTTTAAAACTATGATTATTCCAATTTGGATCACATTGTTTTTTCACAAGCTTTAACATCTCACTGTAACACAATGTCGCTGACGATACCAGGACATCCCTCGGTAGTCTGGCTCGTAGACATCTGGAATTTCTTTACCCACTACTTCGTTATACACAATGTTCACGGACGTTTTACCGAACAGTTGTTCTTCATACTTGATGAGTTGTCTGAAGAAACTCGTGTTTGGTCGAATCTGCGGCCTATTGGACAATAAAAATATATGTTAAATTTAATAATAGAATATAATAAAATATGACATCAAAAATAGTGGCTAAAAGTTTTCCAATGATATGCATAAAGAATATTGTCATGTTGTGTAAAGATTTGTTATTAGGAACGTTGAATAAACAGAGAAGATGCTAGCCTTCCATTTATAAAAAAGTGGTGGTTTTGAGTCACGATCCTCATTAATAAGAGAGCGTTGAAGAAGAACAGTGTTACATACATAAATTTAGTTTATATAGTGACACTCATTCGATACAATTGCTGTCTCACTTGTTAGATACACTAAAATGGAGTAGCGCTGCAATTCATCAGTGGATGATCTGTCATTGGTAAGTTTATGAGATACAAATATTAATGGTTTCTAGAGTTGATTCAGATTAACTGTTCTTTTGATGAATTACCACTGGTTGTTAAGGGTTCTACTTTAGTTTGATTCAATAATTTACCTTTTTGAGCGCAAGAACTTGAAAGCGTCGCATAACGATAGTCGTTGTTCTCTCATGAGGTAAGCGAGGCATAAAGATGCCGAGCGGCTCACTCCAGCAACACAATGGACCAATGTGCATCCGCCTGATATCTTTACCTGCAGATAAAAATAAATTTTATTATATATTATTATTTGGAATATTTTATAACCAATCGCTTATTCATAATATGTAACTAAAAATATCCTGATTCACATAGTGGTTTATATCAATCAAAATATTTATAAAACAACTCTTATAAAGTGTATAATAACAATGGTTGGATATATTATTAAAATAACGTTTCAGGGCTTTCGGCGTATCTGCCTGAAATAGCTTTCAGCGAAGGCGAAAATTTTATAAACAAAAATATCGAAGACGATTCAGTCGCATTCTTCGACACTGATTCACTTTCAGCTCCATTCATGAAACTCCTTTGAGTTTTCACGCAAAGCCTGTTTGTTTACTTAAAAGTGCGAAATTTTACGTTTCCGCTTCATTGTTTATTCTTTATCTGCTTTGATACATCAAATGCATTGAATGCATTGCCAACTTTTTCATATAAAACACATTAAACTAGAGCAATGGAGTCGGGTACAATTTCACTGACTATTATTGTTTATTGATTTACGACCTATTAAACAATGATAGATTTTTAAAAATACTTTTACATTATGTTTTCTTCATAAAATTCGCGCTGTACAGCTAAATAGACTAAATAATTAAATACGAGTGGTGTAAGTCGCTGATTATTAACCTGAAAGACCTGGGTTTGAATCCAATGAATGAATTTAAAAATCTTGATGATGTAAGGATCTGTCTGGTCTTGTACATTATGGTTGCAGTGTGTTTAAAATTACCGATTCAATAAAAAAAGTGCAAAGTCGTTATGTTATCTGTTTATTGTGCTCGACAGGATTTCCATGCATTTTATTTAATGAATCATTCAAGAAGTGTTCAGAACTGTTTTTTATGCAAATTAAAACTATTAGAATTCTGTTGTGTAAAAAAAGATACTTCTATGACGTAGGAATCAGCAAACTTTTCTCAGGCAGACATGAGCTTTAAACAATGCGATTGCTTTCATGAAATATATACTCTTAGTGTCACAAAATAAAATGCTCAATAAATATTTTTTGGTCTTTGTATCTCTACTCTCCAAACATCTCTCGTACATTCCTAAATCCGATCCGAATTGATTAAAGCAATGTTTTCCAATTTGTTTTGCCAAAAGCTCGACAATAAAAATATTTCGGTTTCATAACGTGTCAGATTCGTTGCATAAGTCAATTAATAAAATTTTCCGATGGCGCCAAACATTATGTGCTGTTTCTCAAACGTCACATAATAAAATACAGTGAATGAATCGCTTTGATGTTACGCATGCTAGAGTTATTTCTGTGTTGTTTGTCTCTCTGTAAAGGAATCCAGTGATTTGGCGTACAAAGCTTTCGACTCGGTCAGGTGGTTTCCGTCGCTATTTTTACGCCAAACACTTTGTTCGAGCATTTTTTTTAATGACCTGTCATCGTAGTCAGTGACCATACTGTCCGATTTGCTCTAATCTGATATATAATATAAATAATTCAAAACTTTGGGCAAATTGAATGGGAATTTTACAAATTATACTAACGTATAAACAAATTGGCGCGAATATATGTTTTTATGTCAATATCTTCCCAATAGCTTAAGCTATGTGATTCTCTGTCGTGTTCTTAACCGCGTCTGATATATTATTTAAATGTAATACATACATATAAACATAATCATATCAAACACGTACACACAGAAGTAAGTACCATTCAATGTATTACTAGCTGCGCAATATGTTTCTCTTACCATAGTGATTAAATTACATTTATCTGAAATGCGTTACATTTCTTCTTTTATAAAAATTTAGGGGCTAATAATAAGATAAAAATACGTGTAATTTGTAAGTGGTCAATTTACTGTGATAATGTGATGCCCTATTGTTTTAAGGCCCTATTGGAAACTCTTTGTTTTAACATAGTATCATCGCTAGGCATTCTGATTTTTCGATGATTTTCATTTCTCGAGTAATGTGAGTTCTCGATTTCACATCTCAAATTTCTCGAGAATTCTCGTAAAATGTTGATGAATGAAAAAATGTTATATGTCATTCTTAAAATAACTCTTTAAAAAACACATGCCATCTAAAGTAGGATCAGACAATCTCGTTCTTGTTTTTGTTAAAATAATTTCAGCCGTGGAAAAATTCCTCTCGTTTTGTGTTGATGTTACTTTAATCGACAACAAGGCTTCAAATAGACACTGTAAATTATTTGTACTTTTGCCCGTCGATTTAAATATTTAGAATTCTTTCTCCATTAATCCGTATGACGTTGGATTTCTTACACTATTCTCCGTAATGCTGTCCTTAGAATTCGTCGAGCCATTAAATAATTTGCGAATAATTTCTTTCTCCATTTTACATATTTCTGCTTTTGAAGAATAACTAAAGAGGTCATTATTTTTTTAACTTGTGAAAGATTCTGAATTTTGCAAATATTTAATTAATGATATCAATGTCTGGTTTTTACGATTATATAATTTAATAGCTAAGAATTGATATTTTCCAATTGTTTTAACAAAAAAAATTAAGGCCCCTTCGGCTGTCAATAATAATCGTGAAACAATTTTCAATAGCTGTTGCTACTTTACAAAAACAATACAAAAAAAACCTTTTTGGATTATCGATTCCCATGCATAATTTATTCTTATCGGAGCGGTTTCTTAGATCACCAAAGCAAAAATAAAGTCACTGGCCGGTTTGAGCAATAGAAAATCCCAAAAATATTTTACTCATTCAAATACTTTTGATCTTCCGAGAAAGTATGCATATTTTCAAACATTTGGCACCTACACCTTTTGAATGGTTGCTTAGCTGAGTGTCTTTTTTATTACTTAAGCAAAAATAAGGCGAGTTCGAGTGTTAAAAATGTGTATACAATATTTAGTCATTAAAAATCTCCAAGGAGTATGCATATTAGGCATAAACCCGCCTTTACTTATGCAGCGTTATAAAAATGGCAGTAGTTGTAAACCCTTTAAAAATGTTCGTACAAATTTAATTTTATATAATAAAAAATGCTTTATGAAATTTCTCGAGAAATGAGAATTCTCGACTTAACATTTTTTGAAATCGCTGAGCTTGACAAAATACATCCAGTGGCGTAGCTAGGGTATGTGGTGCCCGGGGCGATCCTTAAAATTGCCGCCTCCCCCTATCCATTTTTTGCATGGTCATAAAATCAGCATTTCTTAAAATAATTAATTGGTTATTGTTAAGCTCTTGCTATTCGTGGATATATATATGTATTTTAGTGCATTTAAGGTTAAGTACCACACTAGACGATCCCATCGCAAATATGCCGCCCCCAAACAAGTACCGCCCGGGACGGCCCGCCCCCCTCGCCCCACCATAGCTACACCACTGAATAAATCCTCAATATTTGACTGTTAGTCGTAAGCTACGCTTCCAATGTGTATGTCGATTGCCATGCGTTATTTGTATCACACCTCATACATGATTTTCCCAACCCTGTGTAGATACACTTTCTTAAATAGTTCTTGTATTGCAAATATTACTTAGCTGAGTCAGATATTCACAATAAAAGAATCTACTATATGTATATAAGCACCAATTTGCTTTAAAATTAATGATTTAGAATTCTTAGTATAAAAACTCACTTGTTCTATTACATCCGCCACCATATCGAAGTACGGAGATAAATCATCCTCAGTAGTGTCCAGAACTGGTACCCTCAAAAATATCGTGTCTGCATGCGGCAGTGGAGTGTCTGGCAGTTCATGGGCCGCACTAACCACGCAGGTTACTTGCAAGGCCCTGAGGTCAGCAGGCCTGCAGGCACCGGCGCCGCTCAATAGAAGTCCTGGCAAGACCATGGAGATGCCTGAGCTGACGGGACTGCCAACCGGTGAATCATCCACGCGACAGCTGCGAATCAAAAGAAAATTACGACTTTAAGTATACGTGTGTGCGTATGTATGCATAGATCACGCGAATAAACAGGGTTTAATTTTGAGTCGGGCTAAAAAATAAATATGTATTTTCGGAAGTGTTTACTAGCGTATTTTGATCGAATTTCGTAAATAAGCGGGGGTTAAATAATATGTAAACAAAAAATCTGAGTTGACTGAGCTGGAAAATGTAATGTTTTCTTACGGTAAATGTGTTGTATCGACTTACAACGCACGTATCTCGGAAAAGCCAGTTGTTTTTGTAAATATAACTACTGATGGACACGCGTTTCCGATGTATCTATTCTTAAATCATTGGTAATGTTTCTAAGCTTTAATAAACATATATTTTAAATGGAAACATCGAAGCAAGAAAGAGCGTGACTTCTATATATTAAACATATTTATTTACTAGTACGTACCTGTTAAAAATACATAAAAGTAGCATAAGTTTTACACATTTATTATATATTAAAACATATAACTTATTCATTACACAAACTAATATAACAGTACAGATACGGTAGTACAGATATTATTTTTTATTTTATTTTTAATCTGTACATCTTATTTGTTAAAAATTATATATTCATGGCTTAGAATTATGATAATGATGATGCCCGTATTGCTTGAAAGCAGAAACGAAGAATAAAATAATGCTCATTGTAGGGGATAGTTTTAAAAGGATAGTAATGATATTATTCCTTTTAGTCCATGTGAAAAGCCTCACCAGACGATATTTAAAAATTTAATTTAACATGTTCGATATTTTTGTATGATATGCGCGACGTGTCAACATAAAAGGAATGCATTTGCTTTATCTCAGGCAAGTCTAACGGTTTCTAGCAGTTCCTAGTAACTCTGTTATGTAACAGAGAAATTAGCGCGCCGTCGTTTTTATGATAGGGATGGCTGGCGAAATGAAAGCAAAAGCAAGTATTGCATACACGAAATTTTTTTTACTATGTGTGAATTTTTATCTTCATTCTGACATTTTTACAAATACTACACGGAATATGTTTCACTTAACATAGGTGTTAAGTATTAGCAATAAGTAAGCCTCAACAAATATATATAAATAAAAAGCGTATTATAAAAATTTGCGCGAAGGGTATGTTTTTTTTACACAACGATATAATTCAAATGTATTGGCGAGTGATTTTTTTTATATTAAACTTGATTTTTTTATTGTTGTAACAATTAGATATTATTTATTTTTATTAATTTGTATCATTGAGAGTATACAAAAAAAATTTTAAATTTTTGAAACACTAAAATTGAAAATATTTTTTTTTAAATTTGCAAATAAAATAAATATGACAACGGAAGATTTATTTAATCGATATAAAAATCGATTAAGCAAGATTTAGCATGAAATATTGTAATAATGACTTATTTTACTATTAATTGTGATTATTTACTTAGAATTTAAATATATGTATACAATAAATATATATAATTTTTTTATATATCGTAAAAATCGTCATATAAATAAAAATGTTTATTGACTCCCAATATAATTATTATAAATTACGGAAAACCAAATTGTTTCTTACGTGAAGATTTTCTTATAAAAAAATACACTGTTTTGGGTCACTATTAATAAATAAAGAATTTGTTATGTAGCTTAGTTATGTTTTATTTAATAAATACACAGATATGAATTCATTAAATTTTCTTATTCGTTAATGATTAATATTGTTTATTGTTTTGTAAAGACAAGTTTAGTTGTTGATAAGACTTTAGTGCAAAATATTTGTTAAAAGATATGAATAAGTTTAGGTTATGTTCTTAACTACAAACTTTTATCTTTATATTTTAAAACAATTCTTCGTAATATAAAATTAATTCAATAGCGAATATTTAAAGAATTAATTATTATTTATATATCATCAAATGTTACTGATCTATATTTAAATTATATTAAAATACGTTTTTGTCTTATGTCTTATGAAAAAGTATGAATAAATATTTCCTATGATTCTATTTTTGTTTTTTATAAGAGTTATTACGTTATGTTGATAGCCATTTGATCAAAATTTGTTCTAGTTATTAAACCACAATAACCATAAAAATGGTTAGCTAAACATATTATATTAATAATATGTTTAGCTAACCATTTTTATGTTTGTATTGCAATATTTTTGTTAAAGCTCTATAGTTATGTTCTTACAGTTATAACCCAGTTTTCACTTATTTCTCTAATGGCCTAAATTTAACGATATATTTGATCTTGCATAATATACACATATGTATGCTTTGCACTGATGAGCTTAAAAGAATGCTGCTTAGAAGCAAAATGGTATATAAACATGTTATATATTTAGCTCTTTAAGAATGAAAATTTTATGCAGTCTAAGAAAATAATTATTTAAATTAAATTAAGACCAACGTGGCCTAAATGTCTCATAATGATCAAAAATAGTATAACAGTATAATATAAATTAAAAAAATTACATAATATACAAATTAAATGAAACGAACCGGACCAGCTCCTCATAGCTGACATTAAAGAGAACAATGTGCAATGCAAGCGTATTATAAGCTGGATGGGGACAGCCATAGGCGAATCGGTTAGTGCGGACGTCCTGACTCTAACGGGCATCAAAAGAGGACACGATAGTGACGATCCGGAAACCAAAACTAGAATTCCTTGAAAATAATTTGATCGTTGATTGCACCCTTCAGTAGTTAAAAGAAATGCTTGGCGACATACTACTTTCTGCTATAATTAAGCAAATCGTAACCCAACGCTCTACTCAATTTAATTCATGATACATAATTTGCCACACTTTTTATGAATTAATAAGACTTTTGTGCATTTCTAAAGATCAGAAAATGTTTTGAAATACGTTTTAGATAAGCAAGACTAAATTCGCAATCGGGACCCAGATGTACTTATTTACCTTATCAAAGCCGTATTTGAGATCTAAGTCATGCAGTGGCGTAGCTATGGGGGGCGGAGGGGGGGGGGGCACCCCGGGCGGCACTTGCTTGGGGGCGGCATATTCGCGATGGGATCGTCTAGTGTGGTTCTTAACCCTGAATGCACTAAAACATATATAAATCCACTAATAACAAGAGCTTAATAATAACCAATTTATTATTTTAAGAAATGCTGATTTTATAACCCTGCAAAAAATGTATGGGGGGGGGGCAATTTTAAGGATCGCCCTGGGCGACACATACCCTAGCTATGCCACTGAAGTCATGGTCAATATTGAAAGGAATATTCCTCTAAAGAACGGAATTATATAAGGACCGCTTAAATTATCATACGAATTAAGATCTTAAGGTCTTTATAATGTAAATTATATTTATTGTTTTGAACCACTGTTCTGTGAATGACACGTTCTTTGGCCAATGACCAGGATTATTGCAACGTTCTGACCTTGAGTCGATTTTGATTAATCGCAAAAATGCCAAGCCGGGTGACACTTACAAGACCATTCACTATCAACTGTTATTTAATCGTCGCCAAGATTTCGGAATAAAAACCTTCGGCGACATTTATGAAGCCGCGACAACATCGCAGGAATGTACACAACTTCCAAGAATACGCAGCAGCCGAGAAGAGTCGGTTATTGTCATCAGTCAACACCAGCAAACTAGCGTACATTGTACTATTTTTATTTATTAATATGTAAAAAAATCATAAATAATACTCTACGGATTGTTTTGTCCAAAAATTAACTCAAGGATTCCAGAACCAAAGAATTAATTTACGTAAATATTTACAGCAACTTAAAACATAATAACAAATTTTAAGATTTCCCACGCGCTGGATCATAAAATCGCCATTGGAACGTAAATAAGTTTAGATAGTTAAAAAACCTTTATTGCCATTGTTTTTTTAATAGTCGACATTAAAAAGGACGTGCTTTAACCTTGAATGATTTTGGAATCTATTTCCAATCTCAAGTATGATACATTTAAAAATATAGATATTGCTTATTGAGAGCTTCGACTATTGCAAACACTTGTAAAATATAATAACAAAAATAATATAAAACGATAGAACCACAATGACGGATTTAACAAGGAAAGTGTGAAATAGTTAATAAACAAATAAATAACTTACTAATAAACTATGCGTGAAAAGAAAGCTATATAATACATATTATATCACTAAACAGTAAGAACAATTTTCAATAAAAAACATTGAACACTGCATATATGTATATAAATATCTACAATATAAATATATAATAATATAAGAAGTCGCCTCATTTATAATAACGAAAATTTAGTAATTGTACATCAGATTGATTATTAATTGTTTTTAATTCGTAAGGGTTAGATTAAGGATGTTTTTTGTGTTAATGGTGCAAATTATGTAATTGCAGTAATTAGGTACGAGAAAAAGCATATGCGATCTGACTCTTAGCTAATTACTTTATAGAAATTTGGATAGAAGTACAATACGTAAAATAATAACAATAATTAATATTATTATTTTTATTAAGGGTTTTGAAGATGGCTAAATTTATGTATAATATATACTAATTATTTTGGTTCATATCTACATATGTGTAAAAAATATATTCTATTTATTTTTATTTTGATAGTAGATCATATATAACATAGTGTATATTTTTATAAAATACAACATTATTAGCGACCCTGAATAATTTGGATTAGATTATAGAAAATGTATGTTTCTTTTATGTAAGTGATAATTTAATAGGGAGGTAGAGTCTTTGATAATTACAGTTAATATACTACATGGTTTAAAAAAATATATATGTATATAAGGGAAGTAGATTGAAGCAGTAAGAATTTTAGTGCACAACGAAAATGTATTAGTTATTGCAAATTAATATAGACTGTATCGAAATGTAATGGAAAATATAAATGTCAAGTTAATTAGATGAAGACTATAGAAAAGAAAGAAAACATTTTGATATATGTATATTTAAAAAATATAAATGTTATATTAGATTTTTAATTGTTTATAAATACTGTATCAAAGTGTAATGGAAAATGTGAAGTACATATTAGTAACAATTGTGTACTGATTTTCTTATTAGATGTTTGTAGATACTATTAAATCAAAGCTTAGAAAGAAATATATTGTTGTATTATAATAAAAATAAACGACGATGGGATGCTTGAAAACATATTATCTAAATTTAAGAAGAAAGATGAATTGTTAGAAAATCATATGAAACATTGAAAGCAAAATTATATAGACGTATCTATATATCAACGTCGGAATGTAGACGGACTGAAAGACACGTTAGATAATTTTGCACCTATCCTTGAATTTTCCGCGTCGTGTGAAATAATCGCATGTAATCGTTGCCAAATCAACGAATTATGTTCTCACCTCGACTGTTCGTTGTCAGCCAATATGTCCTGAACATCCGTGCGGCTCTTCACGTCGTCTTCCCTCTGACTCCTGATCGCTTCTTGACTTATCACTTTCATCTTGAAATCGAAGATCGATAACAACAACAATAGCACGTGAACTTTAAAAGTTTTTATTCTGTTTTTTCGCGTTGTTTATTGTTCTTCACATGTTTGTGAGTCCAATCTATACGATGACTGGTATATTTTGCAATTATAAATATCGCGAGTGTCCGCTCGTGCGACACGTCTCCTCGGCTTCGGTACGAGCTGGTGTCTGAGTCAGTTCTCGGGAGACACCCGCACATGCGTCAGACGCGTGCCATTCCCACTATTATCCCGAATTCCAACCGGGACACCTTTGCGAAATAACTCTGAGGCGTTTACTGAGCTTTCACGCCGAACATCGCCAATGCGGCATTGGCGTTCGACAGATTGTGTCATGTGGTGTTGATGAATCTTAGTGATGTTACATCATTTGGTGGCTTTCAGACTCAGATGAGAATGAGATGACTCATCGGTGTCCATGATGCGATTCAACAAAGTTTGCACTCGAAAAAATAGAATAAAAAGATTATTTATATATATATTTATACTGTGTCGTACTTAAAAATCAATATAAAGCTCACATAACCCACAATAAACTAATGGAGTTATTTATTTGTATTACAATTCCGTACTTCGCGATTGCATCCCCTACAAGAAGCTGGAACAATTCACGTGGGATGGTGCATATCTTTTTAAGGTGTGTGTAGTTCTATTTAAAATATGGATTCTGTGTCAAGACAATCCAGGAATTCTTATGATTTTATACTGAAAAAAGTCTGAAATGAACACAAGCTAATCATTAGAAATGTTTAAAGCGTTGAACTAATACATACGATTTTTTTTAATAATAGGGAAGATTTATTAGAACGACTTTTTCTAATTAATAAGGATAATACTGATGACGATTTCATCGATATGATGTTGACAATCGAAAAGAAATAAACAAACAACTAATAAACCATTAAAATATTTATCTAGTATAGAAGAACAAATGAAGTTGATGAAATGAATTAAAATTTTTAAACCAACCGGAAAACATAATATATAAATCTTTGCTAGTAAATATTTTTAATAAATTTTAATGCCTAATTAAAATATTTCACATAAAATATGATTTCAGAAAATATTTCGCGGCGGTGTTTATTTTTTATATTTATTTGTAGCATAGAAAGTGTAACCTATACCTATTATTATTTATTTAAGAAATTATATTACGGTGTTAAAAAATATACAAAATGAAATTTTTGTCATGAGGCCCGGAATCATTGTTTTACCAAGGCCAAGAGAGTTGTGAAATAATACTCATGGTTATCAATTGATATATTTATTTATATTTATACATTAAGATATTTATTTTAATTTGCACCTTTCAAGAGTTTTGGAAACACACTGTACTGACAGTTGTTGCGCAACGATACCTCATGCTAAATAGTACACTCATCTCGTGCAGGGGTACAGAACATTGAGGAAGCAAACGCAAATTAAAGCTATTTTTAATTACTCATTTTTATATTTTCAATTATGTTTAATTTTCTTCATATTATACGAACAAACAGATTGATTAAGCCAAAGTCCTTGTAATTTTTTTTTACTGAATATTTTTCAATGTCAATTTGATATATGCACACTTTATTTCAATCAGTATACACAATTTGGTACATTAAACATTTCTAATGATAAGCATCTCAGCAATTTTGTATCTTAATTGGAAAATTGGGTGGTTATCTTACTTAGCCAAGACCTTTTCGATATTTTCTGTGACTTCTCTAATATTCCACATGAATGAAATTCGGATTCATGGCCATAGATATTACTGGTTAAGCTTTCTGTTTCTAGACTGTCTTTTGCATTTAGAATCATAGCTTCAGTATGTTCTGGAAAAGAAATTTTAATTGAATCAATTCGTATTGGGATTCCAGATTGGAGATAAAGAGACATTATGGTTTAAAAAATTATAACCTTTATTTTTTACAGATTAAATAACATCTTTTTGATGTTCATTCTTCTGAACGATATATTACAACAAATCAACAAAAATATCGCTAGATTTATTTTTTCTACAAATCCTAAGTTCAAATGGAATTGATATCATAAGATCAACAACGTCTACAATAAGCCATTTTGTACAGAAAAGCAAAAAAATAGGCTTTTTAAGCGCATTTTCACGTTAAAAGCTATATGAACAAGCATAATTGCAGAATCTAGGGTGGTGAAAATCTAAGGGTGTTTTATCAATATCAATTAGTTGATATAGTTTTTTTATTAAAATTAATATTTTTATCTGAAAAAAAAAATGATATGTTGTGATGTTGCTGGACTATCCGCTGATGTGCCTTGCTTGGGCTATGACTTCTTGAGGTTGAGTCTCAAGGGCATCTTTCTCCATCTGCCTCTCTGTATCTGAAGTGTCGCATCTTTTATATTGATGATTGGACACAACTCTGGTGATCGCAGATGAGGATGTTGGTTGGCCAATTTCACCACTTCTTAGATATTCCCACGAAATATGTTTACGCATTAAATGTAAAACTTTCAGATTGACACTTTCGACGATATATATATATATATATATATATATATATATATATATATATATATATATATATATATATATATATATATATATATATATATACGAATATATATATATATATATATATATATATATATATATATATATATATATATTTATATATATATATATATATATATATATATATATATATATATATATATATATATATATATATATATATATATATATATATATATATATATATATATATATATATATATATATATATAGCTTGGGTTTATAATTTTTTTTGGCAGTTTAAATTTTTTGACAGCGTAAGCATTTTTGTTTTTATAGAAAAACATTACATTATTTTTAATTTATTGCTATTTCAAAAGTATATTATTCACTTGATTCGAATTTAATTTGGAGCATTGTTAATCAATAAATTAAGCAGTTGTATAGTTTATGTGAGGCTAAGTTGGAAAGTCACTCGTAAACATTATAAAAAACAAGGTCCTAAGACTGCACCTTGGAGTGTCTTCAATTTGACTTCGAGGATACTATGAACATTAATTAAATTAAATTAAATATGGTGCTTGCATGCCAAACACAAGCAAAAAATTTGATTCGATTTTGTTAGTTTATTTAGTCAAAAAAATAATATTTAAAACTAAATTGTTTTTTTCAGGATTCCAACCCTGAGGGATGTGATTTCGCAGCCAGTAAAATGTAGATGGAAACAAGTAAGAATTTTATTAGATTATAAAACATATCGCGAGATCGGTATTCTCCGAGCGGTGGTGGAGAAGCTGGCGCAGGGATGATGTCCATGGAGATCTTTAGAGTTCTGATTGGCGTGGCAGCAACAGTATTGCGGACGTTGATCCTTCTCTGCTGCGATGTGAGGGTCCATGACATATGTATCTTCGTGTGTCTGCCGGTGTCTGCCCTCTCATTGGAAATTGGTCAGCAAGCTGCAAAGCTTGCTGACCAATCATAAAAATTCAACGATCATCCAGCCAAAGTGATATTTTCTTGATGGACATCTACGGGGTCGAATTGTGCACTGGAATATTATGGCCTTACAGTGCTTTTTGTCTTTATTGTTTCCCGTCACCGTTTCATAACGAAGAAACATTCATTCAATGCACCGGAAAATCCTAATATGTTATTTATGGGGTAACCCTTTTTTTCTAGTCGTAACGAGGTCTTTTTCATTTTTGATCAGTCATTAACGCGAGTTTCAAGAATAAGATCCCCCACAAAAGAGAACCTTTGTGTGGTCCCACTGTTGTCTAGTTTATCCTTTTTGATGAATAATTATTTTTGGTCACAGTTTTTTAAATCAGATTATTATTTTTTCGTATATTTTATTATTTACTGGCAGTCATTTTATTGACTGGTAATTAAAAGGGATTGTTAGGTGCGTAACCGGATCACGAAAAACCACTACGATGCGACGTATTGCTTTTTCGTAGTGACAACGTAAAGACGAGTGAAGTAATTTAAAAATCTAAGTCACAAAATTATTTTAGTTTGTCAGTTGTTGTTATGTGTTTTATTTTTAGGGTTTTGCATATTTGAAGTATTGTCAACAATAAAGACATTTACATAATTGTTATATTGCGATAAGATAATCATATGTGTCCATAAAAAAACGGATTACAAATCCAACTGCACCTCAACATCGAGGTAGGCAAACTCCTCAATATGGACAACTTGAAAAGACGACTGCAGAGGACTAAGTCCTTCGAACTGGTCTATTTATCATTACTGCTGGAACTCATTTAGTGTTAGTGACTATGTAGTGTAGGTGTAAACAGAAAACTTTGGATGGCAATGTATGAACATAGTGTTTTAAACATCAGATTATTAAAAAACTGAACAAAATATATTTGTTGTACAACAAGTTACATGCTTGTGTTTTGAAAATATGTTTCAATCTTATTAGGTTAATAGGTATTGGATATGTATCCTGAGTATCTTTGAGAATTTTTTGGAAACACATTTTTATTATTATGAAAGAAGAGTTGTACGTAGTAAATATCACAAACCGTTAGATCTCGACCGCTTTTTTGGCATGACACGTTCCAAGCGAAAAAGCTCACGCGTAATGCTGCGAAAGCTTCGAATATTTCCAACGACACAAATAAACGGAATGACGAAGGAATTTCGGCATGGCTTCGGATAAACATGTCTAAAAATGTTGTAATTCGTGACCTAGTCGATCCGACGACGAGCACGGCGTCCGCAGGAATGCACACAATCTGGCGAAATTTAGAACCGATGATTCTAATAATATATGTTGATGCATCCTACGTAGGTACACAAAAGATACGGCGGTGATAACGACGATGTGTTGGTGCTTAAAGCTCCCCCGAGGAGCTTTGACATTGAGACGCTTTCGCGTCGGCCGTGCATTCGCGCATTGCATTGAAATTGGCAAACTCTCCTTGCAGCCTTTGTGTGTCATCGAAAGCTAAATTTACATACACACAACTGATAAATTCAGCTCGGCTTTAAAAATGACTCGGCACCTGCTCGGCAGGTGATTCTGATCACATGCGTACATGACAAGTTATATTTGCACAAAGCTTTCCATAAATAAAGAAAGATTATGAATTTGCTACAAATGTTTGATAATTTCATTCATATGTATAATTAACAACTGATAACAACTGAGGAATCTCTACACCTTCAAATTTTGCTTTGAAGCAAATATTGTATATAAACCACATTTTTATTGAACGACTTATGTCTAGTAAATAAAGCAAGAAATTAAACATACGTGTTATGGATTTAAAACGTAATAATAAACAAAACTGTAGATGTTTTTATTATGTAAGATTATAACAAACCAGCAATTATAGTATCTTATAAATAACTAATGACGACCACAACAATGATCTAAATAATAGTTATTGGGCGCATTTAACGATTTTATAATGTTACGAGCGCAACGATACTTTGCTGTCAAAAAGTGTTCAAGTAATTCCAAACATTAATTGACACCAGCTAGTGCCAATGAATTGCGACTTAGAGCTTTGATTGACGTTGGTGCTTGGCAAGAGTTTTCATTTTGGACGCTTTTCTTTCACTGAAAGTCGCCACGGGGGTGATCTTCCGAGAGAAAGAGTGACAAAAATAAAACAGCCGTCTTGATGTATGTATCTACGTTGAGAAAATCGCAAGAGTTTTAAAATATTTGCGTATTTTTGTGACATTGCTGAGAAAGTGATTGCTTACGAATTGAAATATTAACGTTTTCATTAAAATCAGCAAATTGAAAAACATAACATTTATTTATAAATGCTAAGCTCAAAGAAGATAATTGGTTAGTTATGTTATTGGCAAGTCAAACAAGTATATTCAACACCAGGAAATATTATTATAAGTAAAGATATTATTAATACATGCCAAACGTAAGTGTAATAATAATACGAAGGTAGATTGCGAGATATTCTCAATGAAAGTTTCTCTAAATAATGTTAAACTTGAATTTTATAATTAGTTCCTGGTCCTTCCCAAACCGTGAACTCAGAAGGTCGCTCGTGCATCGACTTAATCAAATCTCGAACATTTTATGGTGACACCCAAACTAATATTTAATAGCTTACGTCTTTAATAAAATATATTTCAATTACGAATATAATATATGAGCGTCAAGTTGTCACGAATAAAATGCAAGGTGAATAGAAAAAAAGATTCTTTTATGAAATAATTTATATCTGCTTTCAAGTATTCCAAGAATTTAAGAAATGCAGTGATGCTTATTAATAAGATTCTATAACTAGCATATTACGACATACTTTTTTTGCAATTCTATGTAAACATCTAAAATATGCAATTTTTACCCTGATCATATTTATGACTTGTTTATAAACAATTTAGATTTTATACATTAATTTAATAAATCATATACATTCATTTAATATTTTTCGCTGTTCATCGATACAGATTTTTTTTAGCTTTGTGGAAAAAATGAATCAAAAGTTTGAAAAGTTAGTCAACAAGAAAAAAGTATATGTCATTTAATAAAATACTATGAATCTTAATGAAATCGAAATATTAAAAAAACGACCTGGCCTTTTGCTTTCCCTCCATGAAAAAAATCCCTGAATCTAAACCAGAAACTATTAGGGTTAACCCTCAAAGAAATTCTAAAACAAACAATCTGGAATCGACCCAGAAAATATTTTTTAAATATTTAATTTCAGTGAAATCATATTGGAATAGATTTTCACCGGTAGATGTATATTTTTACCAATGAAAATATAATTTATCTGGCAGGTGCTAGTAAAATTATATGATTTTAACCTTTCTATACGTAGTAATATACACATTTTCATATTTATCATTATTTATTTAGATGCGATGTGTATTTTTCAGTAAAGTTATGTTTTCGCTAGTGAAGTCCAAATTCATTTTCACCAGTGAATATATATTTTTATTAGCGAAAATTTAATTTAACTGATATGCTGCTTAAACATTTCTATGAAACTCAATTTGATAGTTTCGAAACATTAATTTGCTGTTCAAACCCAAACCTAACATAATGAAAGCTCTAAAACTGATTATATTTTTAGTGCTTTCATTAGATCAAGTCAAATATACAAACTTAGCCAACTCAACTGTCAAGGGAAAATAAGAGAAAGAAGTACAGATAGATATCAAATTTCGCATATTGCTCCATAGTTTGTCTGCACTTATAAATATGATAAATGTCGTTTTGATACAAGAATGTTGATCAAAATATATTTAAATCAAATTTTGATCAATAGGAGGTTGCAAAAAAAAATTATCACTTCTCAGAAGTCAAAAATTCACGTCAAAAGCAATAAAATCATGTCGGCATCGTTGCAGTGGGAACGCTCGGTAACGAGCCGTCCCACTGATTTTTAGTTTGTATATTTGACTTAACCTAATGATAACTTGACCATATGATATTTAAATATATGTTAAAATTGTGTGATATTATTTGCATGTGCATAGCATTATAATAAATTATAGATTTTCTATTTAAATTTAATTTTCACTATTATAATAACAGTTATGTTGGGCCAACAAGAAAATTACTCTTAAAGTTAGTTTTTGCAAATTTAATAAATTTATATATATATATATATATATATATATATATATATACATATATTGTAGTAAAAATCGGATTTTCAGGCAAATCTATTTTAAAAAAATATTATTATTCCTATATTTTCGATTAGATACTTTATGGAATTTTTTATAAAAAGTATCTTATCAGATTTATTAAATTATAGCTCATTATAAATTAAAATTATTGTTTGTTTCATCAAAACAAATAAAATCTAATTGCATATTAATTTATCTCATAAGTAGAATTTATAATATTCTTTTCAACTGAATTAAGAAAGGATTAAAATACTGATCAGTGTTTTCCGGAAAATATTTCGCGAGAAATATCCATGAACGACTAATACTCACTTCACATTTATTTAAACGACGAAATATTCTGTATTTATCTTGGCGTTATTTTTATATTTTTAAGCATTACATATTTGAGGTTTAACTATTTCTTCCACACATCAAGTCTCGGCTGACAGGTCCCAGCAAAAAAGAACACGAACAGAAACGCCTCGGCGAATACAATACGGAGCCACCGAAAATATGCGAACACGAAAAAATGTCCAATTATCGGTCAGTCAGACGAGCCGATGGCCACTCGAGATAAGTGTTCAAAATAAATACATACCTATACACTAAACACATCCCCAGGAGTTGAATTTTATCTATATTTACAACCGTACACTATACGGACTTAATATCTATCGGGAGAGCTGGAATGCGCGTCCGGTCTTTAAAGTGGATATAAATATATATTGTGCATTGAGAGTGGTTGAAAATTTACGACAGGATACCGGGAAAGTTCGGTAATGTCGTTTTGATTTCGTTATACCTCATAAATTGAACGGGAATGCGTTTATTGAAATGGATGGGATTACAGATTGACATGAAATGAGATGATTCCCACACGGAACGGTTTTTCTTATCTGATTATTAATGTACTTACTAGAAAACCAAAACAAATTAAGGCCAATTAGAGTAATAAACAACATTTGCTATTCAAATACTTCCGACCTCTAATAAAATCTTTCAGGAAAACATAAATATTTTAAAATATCTGGAACGGACCTATCCTTTTTTATGTACGGTATAAAATAATTTAGCAGTTTTAAAACATATAAAAATATTCGTAAATAAATATTTTTAAACAAAAAATCTATATAAAATTTTCATTCTCATTTCTATTTTATCATTTTTTAGAAGAAACACTTATTTGGGCCATATATATCTGAATTTAAATACATGGCGAAACTGGTATTGTATCTGACCGTTGCGTTGCGTTGTTTTAAACAAGTTATTTGACACTTGTTGGTGTAGGTATAAAATGCTATTTTTATGTATTTTAGGGTATAAATTCCTTTTAATTTATAACTAAAAAACATCACAATGTCTTGTATTTCTGTATTTTTTAAGACATCTGCAAAGTGCTGTCGATTCAATATATGATGCATCCATCTATTGTCGCGTACGGTCTGCACCGAGTGATATTTCCTGTTGCCGACCTGCCAGTGTTTTTGACTCAATATGTAAGATTTTGTCTCGTATTCTTAGTGCGCTATTTTCACTTAAAGATCGATGTACGCTGTGGATTTGCAAGGTGGCCTAAATTAATGAGCCCGACATGTGTGTTTGTCAAACATTAAAATTTGGCACAATACTTCTCTTAATATTTTATAGGATTAAAATATTTATAAAAAGTGCATTAAAATAAAAGGAAAAATTAAAAAATATTTTTATTATATAATATTTAAGCATTTTTAGATTTAAAACGTAAAAAAATGATTTAATTTAAAATAACATAGTAGTATTACCTTCGTTTGTGTTATTAATAATTTCTTTGATCAAATATCAATGGAAAGAAAACTGAGCTCTTTTCTAGTCTCGTGAAGGACATTCATACATATGATATATCTATTAATAATGTTTTTTTTAAAGATGTCTTAATTTAATTTATTAAATAAGTAAAAATATACACATAGTATTGTAGCATCTTAATATATTAACCTCCATTTCGAATCAATATGCACTTACCAAAATATATTATTAATCATAACTCGATTATACTTTGACTTGTCTGGTTGTTCAAAAACATAATAAATTACCGTTCTTAGTTAGCTCCCTGTGATCTCTGTAATATAAAACCCTATGGCGAACCATTAAAAACACATCAATGGATGTCGTAAACCAAAAATAATAATTTATACCTGAAGTCGAAATGTGCTTCTGAAATTATTGCCCGACGCGCGGTCCGCGCAATAAAAGTCCAGTTAATATATTAGTTATTAAAGTTAAATATAAAAGATTCTGAACAATAATATAACAAGAGACGTGTGTTATACGCCTCATTTGCGTATGGTGTTAAATCTTCCGGGGTTTGTGAGAATTGTATTTTTGCTTTTGCTAGATGATTAATATCACCGGTGAATGTAGGTTTTTCCGGGTACAAATCGAAAAACAACCGCCCTAATTACACTTGGCGAATAGTTTTGAGTGACGGCGTTTATTTTTCGCATAAGTTATTCGTCGGGTTCAGTAAACTGCGAAAAATCTCAGTAAGCAGACGGACAAAGATGTCGCGGAAAAATGGAAAATGTTTTTTTAGCCTGGCGGATTCTTGACGAGTGCTTCCACCCCTGAACGATTCTAAAATAAATAAACAAATAAATTCGACTCAAGTTTATCTCAGAATACTATAGAAGAATAGAAAAAAATGCTTACATGGTTTTCAACAAAATAAAATACGAGGCAGGAATATTACTACAAGAATAAATGTGATTAGATTTTCTTATTTAGAACATAAGCAATAGTAATTCAAAATTATTTGCTTAAAAGATTCTTTGCATCTGACCAAAATATTATATCATTTTAAAGTGTAACTTGAATAGGTATATATTTTTTAACTTTAATGAACAATCTTTTCAGATTTATTGAACATTATATTGAAACAAATATAAATTCTAGTATATAATACTCATTTGAATGACTTATTGATTAAATTCATAATTTTGCGAAAGAAACTGTGGCGACTAACAGAATAACGCAGACATAAAACAAGCACGACGAGATCAAAGGTGACTCATCGATTAAAAATGCCGTTATGCATATCTTATATCTTATATATAATTGTTCTAAGCCGTCGCTTCCGGACGCGCATAACTTAAAATTAAACATTCTCTGTTAAATTCTCTATTTTGTAAATCGTATCGCTTTGTATGAAAACGTAAACAAAGGAAATATATTTAATTATAATAATAAAAATTAAAATTGAATTTGCTCTGATTAAATTTCGAGCCGACGGTAATGCATTCGGTTGTTTCGACCAATAAAAAACAAGCATTCAAATATAAAACAAAATGGCCGATATCAACATGACAACAGTATTAAATAATTATTATTTATAAATAAAATTTTGCTACGTGTGCGTTGTTCGGTTTGACCGAATATAAATAATCGGATTTGCAAATTAACTAGGTGTGTTATAACTATTGTATAAAAATTAAAAAAAGTGTTGAGAATTAGAAGAATACATTGATTTAACTAGATAAACAAGCATAGAACAATCTTCGTAACGAAATCTTCAAATTTTGAATTCCCGTTGAAGTGCTCCGAGGCCGAAAAGTGAGTTTTTCCTTTTATAATACATAAACATTATCATTGCTTCCGATTTAATGCACATATACGTTAGATTTGACTCAACTAGTTATGTTTTAAACGTGAACATGTAATATATATACTTTATATGTATGAATATTGAGGTTATTGTCGATCAAACCGTAAAAATGTTAATAGAACGTATTTTTTATCTATTGGTATTTGGGGATATTATCTTTCACGACGATCGTGTGACAATGATTGTCTTGTAGTCGGTTATTTGGCTGAAGAAGCTAAGTTTCAGTAAAATAAATTAAAACCATTATTGTAGCAAAAAAATAGATCGTTCCGTTCCGAGTGACGACTCGCAATATACATATGTTTCTTGGATGTTATCTAATAGACGACATTTTACAATGATTATAAATATGTGATTGCATAAAACATACAAACTCTCCAAGAACGGTTTCTTATTGATTCTGAAAACTAACGAAGAACAGCCTTCTAAAATTTGCTCTTTTTTCTTGCCTTTCGGTCAGTTAGTGCAGTACCCATTTGTCTATTTTTCATCCTTACTATATAACATACGCTGTGAGTATTTTCTAATCTTCCAGCAGCTCTTCTACTGGGCTTATTTTAAAGGGTTATATAGCTAGTAGGAAATTTTAAATCAACGTCTTAAAGTTATCTGAATAACACTATCCTCACTAAACCCCAAAGTATTATCTCTCGTGACCTGTACCGTATTGTATTTCAGTTTGAACTCGTATAAAAAAGTATACATAGATCTTTTGTCGACACCATAATAGTAGTCCAAAAAAAGTAGAACAAGTCTGACTGCAAATAACAGAACACAGTTTGTGAAATAAATAAAATACTACGAACGTATTGTTCCAATCAGTTTCGTTTTTTGATATGAAGTAACATAATATATTGATATAATATATAAAGAATCAATAATAGGGTTTTAATATATTAAAGTTGTGAAACAAGACCTTGAATTAGTTATATAATACCAATATGGTAGTTTCATAATATTATGATATAAAAATAATATTAACACATTATTTATATTATGCAATTTATTACATTTAACGCGTAATAAATGACTAATTGACGAAAAAATGTAGGCGTTCGCGAAAGATACACGTGTATTAATTATACACATAATATCTTAATTTTTTGGCTTTAGCCCAATGGCAAAATTTATTTTATACCATTTCATGTTTATTGCTTACTTTTTTAAATGTTTAATTTAAACTTTCTAATAGTTAATAAACTAAATAAATATATATGTTTTATTATTAAATAATAATGTTATTAATATAACAATAATTAATTTTTCATTATATGCTACGTTTTTTATGCATACGTTTGAGTGGCCATATTGAGTCTTATGGCCTGAAATGTCAGTGCCGTTATTATTAATAAATATACGGTTCAAAACATTCAGGTATCTCTCGGCTCTCAGGTTCTTGGCTGCGACTCAACTATTTCACATAATATGTGTTTCTGTTTATTGATATATGTGCGCAATATTTTTCTGCATCTTTGTATTGAAACTCATTATCACACGGTGAGTAAATATTCACGCCATTAAAATCATAATTGCTCTATACCACCATTAACGCGTTAATTTATCTTTAATAGTGAGGAAAGGTGTGTATTTTCGTAGCTAATGATTATATTTATTGTTAGCAACACTTAATTACAATAGAAAATTTTTAGTAAATCCTGCCTGAATAAAATCAAAAATGAATTTTAACCATTAAAAAATATATCTAAATATTAGAAAGAGAAATGCTGATGGTTTTGTTTGAGGTGATGTAGCTTTAATTTCCAAAATATCTGCAAAAACTGCACTTCTACTATTGGTCATTTCGGATCGGCTAATACACCTTGATAGGGAGTGTAATTCGATCATTGCATAGTTTGCCATATTTTTAATTGCTATAAACTTTTGTATTTTTCGATATGTAATGGTTATTGTGTCTCTTAAGCTAACGTCAATGTATATGTTATGAATAAATTAGCGTAACGTCACAAGTGCGGCAATAATTTTAACTTTTAACTCGGGGTCTATTACCTGCTTCGCGAATTTGTGGCTTAGTTATTTTTTTTGTTATTTTTCAGTACGTGTACTATTGCATTTTATTTCGTCTCTTTGCTAAGTGTTTTTCAAATGAAATTATTACGTCGCTGAGGAATGTGCACTTGTTTTATTTTTGGGTGGTCAGTCTTTTTTGAAAAATCTCGCTAGTGGCAATTTATCTTCGAATACGATGTTATTATCGAATGCATTTATGAGTCTGCTATTAATTGG
Organism: Plectrocnemia conspersa; assembly: GCF_051122295.1. Classification (NCBI taxonomy): domain Eukaryota; kingdom Metazoa; phylum Arthropoda; class Insecta; order Trichoptera; family Polycentropodidae; genus Plectrocnemia; species Plectrocnemia conspersa. The sequence goes on from NW_028277176.1 coordinate 15,054,305, forward strand.
TGCCATTTGACCTTTCATATTTTCTTCTCTTCTCGACGCATTTGCAGACGCTACAAAAACTAATTTCATAAGAAGGATAACCTATGGCCGTAATGTGAAACTGTGCGAACCTTACGGTCACGCGTTTATTTTTTAATTAAGTTATTACTATTATTATTATTTGCCAAAATAAGTTGTGTAAAATCCTCTGAAATGATTGTATTGAATTCTTAGATATCAAACTTCATAGCTGGACTCTCAGAGATAGAGAGAAGCGGCTGCTTCGTCGGTCGATACTCGGCATACCTCTACATAGTGCGAGTTCGAATAAACTATTAAGCGTCCCAAGTCGGAAGCAAAGTAGTAGGAAAGTTAAGTTTAGACTTGTGAAAGCTACATATAGTTGCTACTGATGTGTATGCAAAAAAAAGTGTCGTGAGTACACTATTTTGAGCATTGGGGAAGTGCTTTTATTTTTTCATACCTCGACCCAAAAGCAAATGTGACAATTTAGAGCGAAAACAGATGTTATTGTCTGTTACTTTTTCAAATAAAATTATTTGAGCTTTGGCAATGCTTTCACTGGATACTTGTAATTTGTGTAGATGCATTCGAGTTTTTTAAGCACTTAATTTGTATTTGTATTTATTTATTATTTACTTAATCTTCCGTTGTAACCTGACAGGCGTGAACCCAATACGTTACAACGGGCAAATCTGTAGTAACAGACAGTCTGAGAATCGGTGACATCTATATTATTAATTATAAATTATTATGTGCTATATAAAAGTTATAATGAATGGATCTTTCTGCAGCTTGGGCCGTTTTTTTTTAATAATAGCGGATCTTTAAAATTAAAAATTCGAGTACCACTGCTGGGGCTCGAACCCGCAACTTCAGAGTTACTAGTCTGAGACGTTACGTACTACGCTATTCCGTCCTTATAGACATCAACTGTCATTTTCAAGTCCATTTGTTATCTTTGATTGTTACGTGCACTTGTATTGTATAACGTCGGCGCAATAAAAAACTGATAAATTAGTTTATATTCCGCTTTTAACAAGTGATAGTAGTAGTAGTCTCATGCTCAACGGGTAATGGTCCCACCAAACTATTTTCATAAATTAAAAATTATATTTATATAAAGTGTTTTAAAATATTATAAACAACCATAAAATTATATTTTTTTTAATATCTTATAGAAGCAAATGTTTTGAAAATAAAATAGCCATTACAAGATGAATAACTTTTAATTTTACTGTGAAGTTTCAATCAAATTTTATAGCAAATGTTTGGCTTAGCAAAACACTCAAGAACTGCACAATACTCACTTAAACTTTTTCATTTGTTTTGATACACTTCTAGAAAAAAAATATTGCATTGAATAAGCATGGTCTTACATATCCTTTGCAATTATAGGACGGTCGCCCGCAAAAGGCCAACTTGTTGGTAACGCTTTCAGAAAGGACAGTTAAATTTTCGGCGTCTAACTGACTGCAAAGTCACACAATTTAATATTGTAATATTGTAAAATTTTAATATTGTAAAATTGCAATACAAAAATGTGTATCGGATCTGTCTTTGGACAAAATTAATTTCTCAAAACAGATTATTGTCAATGAAACGATACCTAGTCGTCGAGTATTCGCATACTTATTCTCGTTGTATACGTCTTATTTGACTCTAAAATAATCTTGCGATGATCGGTCGTATTTTATGGGAAGAGAAGAACGCGGCTGGCGCGACGCCGGTAGTATAGCGTATCAGGTAAGAGCTTATTTTGGCGCCGGAGTCTGCATTCCATCTTGAACGCCGGTTGCACAATGATCTCGTTTAACTCATGTTCCCCACCTGAAGGCGGAAATGCTCATAGCTATTCTTCAGATTCACATATCCGTGCTAATTATTATAAATACTTGGCTTTATTAAGTGACTTGACTTACACTAGAACAGTGATTCTAGAATTTTTTGCAGTCTCCCTTGAAAATGGTTTTAGAAGCACCTCCCATAACCCCGGACTAAGCTTTAGAGTGAGTTAATTTTGTAGATATTGTACTAAAAATTTACGTAAAATAATTTTCCCGACTATTTTAAACACATAATATAGTGGAAAAGTTTCCTGTGTATAGATGTTTTAATCTTATTTATCTATCTCAAGTATAGGATCGATGAAAATATTCATGTATAGCTAAATAGTGATTCACCGCAAATATTATATTCACTGTGAAATACAAAGTGTCAAACACTCAAAATGTATAAATCGCTTTGCTTATGCAACCCGATTAATTTTCTGTAGGTTAGTATTTTTCAGTCTGACTTGACAGCGCGGCCTTGATGTCACTAAGTAAATCAGACAGTATTTATTAAACGCTTTATTTATATCGAGGATTTTAGACAACGCACTCTTTCTTACGATTTGTGCTGCAAAAATAATTAGCATGACTAATTATAATGTATGACATGGCTCGTAATACAGACAGTAATAAATTTTGATGACTTTTCATCATATAATATATGTATTTATTTTCAAAATTGTATTGTGAGTACTTTCATAATTACAATATCTAGTCATATCTATTTTTTTCATTATTTATAAACATAGAAGCGATACTAAAAAAATATAAACCAATGTCACTGTAACAATAACTGTATTAATTTATTAACCATATTTAAAGTCTCTTTATGTATACTAATTAATGTATTTTTAAAGTATTGCTTCACTTCTATTGTAGATTAAATTAAATTAAATTGTTTTATTTTTTTCTATAAAATAAACACTATGAGCTATCAACGGTATCCAAATTGTATCTAAAACCGTTATGCACAGTTAATAAATCATTTTGATTGGTGCAGTTAGCGTGTTAGAGATAAATCATAATATCTAGTTTCGTAATAAAGAAAACCGACGATACGTGCCAAATATCCGAGAAAAATTATAAAATTTTTCATCAATGACTTAACATATATAAAGCAACATCAATGAAAATCCGAGAAAGACAGCAGCTTGTAAAAATATTTTTGTTTTCTTATATCTTCGTTAGTTTTACACAGATACTGAAATATTAATAATAAACATAGTATAATTTTAGCTAAATATTTGTTGACTCATCTTTACAAACATAGTTTATTTTCAAAATTAATATGATGTTTCAATTGTTTTATAAGATATATATTTTATTTTTTGTGACATTTATTTATTTTTATGTAGTAATGCATTAATTAGTATAATATTATTTATATCGATAGTAAGTTTAGTGCAATATATAAGCAGTGTTTTATATCTACATATATATGTATTATAGTTGAAGGTCGTACTACTTTAACTGTGGGTGACTTCGCATCCAGTAAGATGCAGGTGAAAACTAGTGAGAATTTTATTTGATTATGTAACATATATTGCGGTATTATGTAACATAGCGAGTATCGTTATCCTCAGAGCAGTGGTGGAGAATCTGGCGCAGGGATGTTGTCCTGCTTGGTGTGGCAGTGACAGTATTGTGCAGGTTGATCCCTCTCTGTTGCGGTGCTCGTATAGTAGAGTCCCTCTTAGGATGTGAGCGTCTATAACCGTATGTTGTCTGTGGCTGGTTAGGCATCTGCTAGTCTCTTTGAGTGTCTACTTGAATCTGCTTTCTCCATAATGAAGTCCAGGCTTAACTATTCAGGGTACTGCATAGCAATCATCCAGCCAATCGTTGCACTCGCTTCTTAGAATAACGAAATTATTATACGCCTTTAAAAATTGACATTTGCTTGATGGATATCTCCAAAGTCAAATTGTGCAACGGGAATGTTGTAATCTTACGGTACTATTTGTCTTCCGATGATATATTGTTTACCGTGACGAGAAATATTTATTCAATGCACCGGAGATAATTGCAGCTTGGTATTCATGGAAATATTTTTTATTTTTTCTTGTCGTAGCGAGGACCTTTGTGATTCCACTACTGTCTTGCTTATCCTTATTGATGAACAATAAAAAACGGTGTTCAAAAAGAGCTCGTATTTTAAAAATATTTTTAATTTAAATATAAATAGAAATTAATGAAAAAATACATTTTTGTGCACAGGCGTATTATTGATTTAATTAGTACTCGTAGACAATACAATAAAGGATCAGTGTATAAAGTATTCTTAAAAGTACCTGAATGTAAGGAAGATTGTTTGAAACACAAAATATGGATAAATAGATAGACGTATGAATGAATGTCGGCAATTTAAGTTGAAATTTGACCCGCTTGTTAATTATATTACATTAAAAATAAGATATGATGATGACAATAATTATTATATTTTTAAAAATGTTTTAACTGTTGAATTCTTTAATTATTTCGCAAAACTCGCAAGCATATCATAACATAAATTTATCAATAAAACATTTAGCGACTTTTATTGACTAAACTACATTTAAAGATACTAAACAGATTATGACAATTAGGTATAGTTGTAATTAGTGTTTCTTCTCGAGAATTTCTCGAGAAAAATATAAAATCAACAATTCTCATTTCGCGAGAAATTTTATAAAGTATTTTTTGTTACATAAAATTAAATTTGTACGTATATTTTTAAAAGGTTTACAACCATTGCCATTTTTATAACGCTGCATAATTAAAAACGGGTTCATGCCTAATATGCATACTTTTTGGAAGGTTTTGATACAAAAAAATGTTTACAAATTTTTAATACTCAAACTCGCCTTATTTTTGTTTAAGTAATAAAAAAAGATTCAGATAGGAAACCTTTCCGAAGGTGTTCGTGCCGGATCAAAAATATTCGAATGACCAACGATTTTTTCGCACTTTTCTACTACTCTAACCGGCCGGCGGCTTTATCTTTGCTTTGGTGATCTAAAAACCCGCTCCGATAAAATATATAATACGCATGGAAATCGTCAGAATTTAAAATGATTTAAAGCTATTTTTCTTTTTCGGTAATCATGCAAGCGGTACTCAGATTATTATTTCATTTTTTTATTAGCAATTAAATAAAAAAATAATATGTTAATGTCAATACCGTAATACCGGTTTTGACTGGTTTGTCTCTCGATAATATGTATTATGTTCATTTAATCCATCTATTGTCACATACGGTCTGCATGGAAAAGACCTCGGTGAATCGTAAAGCTGATAAATGGATTTAGGAATAGAAATATTTTTGAGCATACATTATTTTATCAACATTTCTCTATTGTTAAATGTTCTTCTGGTAGCCAAACTGATAAGATAGAATTAGCTGCCTGTCCTTTAATATTGGTTTGAGGAATTTAGGTGTATATTTCAGTTTCACAACTATCTTATAAACACTTTTTTGTCTAGATTCACAGTAATGTATTTAAGTTATGAGTATTAGAAAAATATTATTTAAAAATTGCTAAGTACGCAAATCTATGCTTCTAACCAACCCTGGTCTTTATATTGTAATTAAGTTGTTATGTCCAAAATGTTCTAAATTAAAACAAAGCTGTCACGCTAGATGATCGTGTTTAAAGAGTTATGAAAGAAATTCGCGTCACGGTGACGACCGTTAAATTATTATGATTGGTCGCCAGAACGTCGTTGTTCATTAGAATAAATTATTTGGAAGTCGACGTCGTAATCAGTTGTCAAAAAGTTCGCGCCCGGTCCAAGAACGATGCGTTACAGTCATGACTAATGCCCGCGGTGAACTTGTGTATTTTTGGATAACGCTCAACATTTGTTATGGTCACTGAGGGTGTCCGATGTTGTGGAAAATATGACAATTTTTCCCACGGAACGCCCACCTCGACATCACGTCCAATCCTACGCTTTTAACCAAAATCTATTCCCCCCTCCTTTCAAAAGAAAATCACATCACCTGCTGTTTTTCACACGTCGGCGGCGATATCGCAAATTTTAACGCAAGCCAAGAATGCCAACTTTACAAGATCATAATATTTACCTTGCTAAAACTCTCCTTGGCGTTCGCTAGCAATTGGGCGTAGGTTTTTTACAGCATTAACTGCCGTAAAAAACGTTAGATGTTACTAATTTAAAAAAATTAAACGTTTTGTCGCCACATCAAAAATCAACTGCACGTTAAAAATGGGTTCTGGGGTATTTTAATTTGGTTAATTGGTTATAAAATATATTTATATTCTATCTGGAATGTGGAGCTGGTGTGAAGTTTTCTTTCGTCAATAATCGTTAGCAGAAAATAAAAAACTTATTTTGGTAAATTCGCTCTGTCAGAAGTTTTAAAACCGGTGTAGACCCAATAATTCAATATCATAACGACAGAAATCTTGTATGTAATATATATTAAAGTCGTTTCACAGCTCCAGCTCATTTTTGGCGATTAAATATGACTAGTCCTAAATATGACAATTGAAATGGAAAGGCTCAGACTTTAATGCTGTCAGCCTAAATGTTTAGGTTCGTACTCTTTTTAGTCAATTTAGCGTTAAATTTTCGTGGTGGTGTGCTCAGAGCAGAACTCTCGTATATTTTCAAGTAGGAAGTAAGAAGTCATACGATGTGTTTAAAATTAAATAAAAAGTGATTTTTATACTGCGGAGTTTCGTTGTGTAGATTATCTGAGAAATGAGATGAAATTTAATCCACCCATATAGTATCTTTTTGACATATAAGTGATTTAGGTGACATTTGAATCTCGTTCTTATTTTAAGGTTTAGTAACCCTAAAGGGTGTGACTTAGCAGCCAGAAAGAGGTCGGTGGAAACTGGTAATAAAAATTTATTTGTTAAAACTACACATATTGCTACGATTAGCGAGATCATTTTTCTCCGAGCGGTAGTGGAGAATCTGACGGAGGGATGATGTCGGTGGAAGATCCTCAGAGGTTTTGTAGGTGGCAGCGACAATCTGGACTCGAGCCGAATTTTCTTGTTGTTTTCCGCGGGTGGGCCGTGTCTGCGACTGTGTGCAAGTGTCTGCCATCTCCTTATTGGAGACCAGCCTTAAGTATTCAGGGCCGAACATCTTGCTGACGAATCACAATCATGTAGCGATCATCCAGCCAATCGTCGCACTCGCTTTTTAGAACAGCAAAATATGTATACGCCCTTAGAAAGTGACATTTGCTTGATGGACATCTCCGAGTTCGAATTGAACAACGGGAATATTGAAGCCTTACGATGGTTTTTGTCTTCCAGTGATATATTGTGTCAAAAAAATATTCATTCAATGCACAGTAGAATCCTTACGTGTTATTTATGTGAAGCCCTTTTTTCTAGTCGTAACGAGGGTCTTTGTGTGGTCCTATCATTTAAATTATTGTCTATTTATCCTTATTGAAGAATGATCAATTTTGATCACAGTCACTAACGCGAGTTTTAGGAATAAGATCCCCCACATTATCTTATAATACTGTTCTAGAGCTGTAAATGTTTTCGTATTAATGTGTGCGTAAAATTGGCAACAGTGGTTTTGCTACCTTCTTATCAAAATAATTTTGGCTGGCTTTTCAAATTTTTTTGTGAAAATGTCAATGATTTTTAATCTACTTCTTGACATATCATGAGTGATTTGCATCTCAACATTTCAATCTCGTTATTATATTATAATACTGCTCCATCAATGTATGTGCTTGCTTCTAAATTGGTGCGTAAAATCGGCCACATTGTTTTGCTACCTGTTTAGCAAAATGGTTTTTGCTGGCTTTATTTAAAGTTAAGCAAAAAAAGCAACATTTGCAGCTGAAACAGTATAAATGAACACCATTCAATATTTTTTTTAATATGTATTTTTTGTTTTTTGAACTGTGCTATACAATAAATCCCATTTAAAATGATAATTGTGCCGAAAGGGAAATTTTAATGTCATATCGCTAGCTTATTTCCCTCACAATTATTTTTTTGCGATCCGCTAAAAAAATAGTAGGAACAAAAATGTGTCAGTTTTAGGACTTTTTATAAATTAATTAGAACGTGACATTATGGAGTGGTCAGAGTGGTTTTACATCTCATTATCAAACTGCCATTTGATTTGAAATATTATAATATAATATAAAATAGCATGGCCTCAGTACGATCGTCTATTCGTTATCTTTTTTTGTAATCGGAAAGCGACCACAATGGTTTAGCTTACAAAGTGCCACCCGGGAAGCTTGCTCATTATTTATTTATTACGTTATAGGCGGAGCTTGACAGTACGATCACTAGTGTAAATAATACTATTTTCCCTTTTTTCAAGCTGCTCATAGTAAACATTCTGCAAAGACTCGACTATTTGTTGATCAGAGACCAGAGGTACTCACACCTTTCGTTAGGCAGAACATCGTCACTGCTATGATTATGTCGTAGATTCGTTGGACACTATTGAACCACAGATTATTCTGTGTTTAATTAATAATTGTACAATAAAACTATGTATATATCAAACAGTTCTTTCGGCGTCTAACTGGTTAAATTAGTCATACCGTTTAGTATTAAATAATATTTAAAAAATATTCTACCAAACTGCTTAAATTAATAAAATTACAAAAACAAATCTAGTGCCCTATAAATAGTCGAGCGATTTTGAACAAATATTTTCTCGGATGACATTGAAGAGATCTAAGTGTCCAAAAAAATCTCGGATGCTCACAGCGCCAACTTGAATCCCAAAGTTAAGTAGTTTGGGTTATGACTTAAGAGATTTATGCCCGCGCTGTGTATTTGTCACCGACTACTAATTTTCCTACAAGAAAATCGTAACGATCGCGCCGCGCATTTAATGAATGCTATAACAGATAAAAATGTCAAAAACATACTATTTGTTGTGGACACACTATTTTTTTAAAGTATCAAACAGATTAGAACAAAACATTTTGTTTTGCTTTGTTTTTTTATTCTCACGCGCCAATCTATTTGCAAAAACCGTGTTTAGGAATTCCCACTATTATAAAACAATTAATGTCAAAGTGTTTGACGTCACGAGTGACATACTTTTGTACCAAATAAATATAAACTAATGACAGGGGTGATTCTAAAATTGAGTAGTATGCATTGACGTAGGGGACAAATGGGAAGCGATTCTCATTTAATTTGTTTAATAAAAAAAAATGGAATTACACATTAAATAAATGTGATTCACGTGGCTGTGCAGAATAAAATTTCACCATTTATTTCTAGCAAACATAGAACCACTTTCTCACATAAAAAAAAATAATTTTAAATATAAAATATGTATTTTAACTTTAGCATACAATTGGAAAGTAAAACAGTGTCTCAATACTTTTAAGCAACATCTTAAAATTGTAACAAATTAAACGTTTATTATTGTACACTATGAGGCTTCTAAGAAATTAGGTGCAAACTCAATTTGGTTTTTATTTTTTTTATCTCATAAATCCCCAGACCTCGAAGAGAAAAATAGTAAAAATTCGATTCCAGAATATAACTTATGTTTATAAAATTAGCTTGCACTCAGTTCTAGTGCGCATGCGCGACTAATTCAATTCCTGATAAGCAATTCATGGTGCATGCGTATCGACTGCGCAGGACATCCAGCCCGCCCGCGCTGCAGTCGGCTTTAGCCGCTCCCTCGGTATGGTTGTCTGTAGCCGATTGATGATTGTGATATTTATGTGATAAGAATATGATTTATTTATATATTTTTATTTTAATTACTGCATATTTAATATTTCTTTTAGAATATCTCAATAAGATTTATTTAAAAAATACTTATCTCCCGTATAGATATTTATTTATTCCTACTCATCTTAAACGTTAATTAAATTTAAGTTGTAATATGCGAATATTATAGAGTAAAAAAAACGTCAATACTACATAACATTATTCCACTTTAATATCCTACTTAAGTCAATCCTCTACAATAACCATAATTTATTATCTGCTTTTGCTTTCAATAAATACGGGCATCGTCGTTTTCGTAGTTCTAAGCCATGGGGATATAATTTTCAACAAATACAATGTATGGATTTTTTGAAAACCGTTGAAGGTGGTATAACATTTGTTTATTTAACGGACCGTTTAGAGTTTGAACAAGCTACCGATTTAGCAACCTAGCAATTGTTATTTTGCATTCCGTTTGTTTACATATTTTACTTTCTGCTTTTGTCAATGTAATGCAATAGCATATTTATTTGTAAAGGTTCTGAAAAATTATTGTAATGCATTTAGGAATGCTAATCCTTCGGAATTGATCAGAGTCACGCACACTTATCAGCGGGTCGTAAGACTAATGGAATTTTATTTATTGCGCTTTTAACACGTAATATGTGACGCTTTTGTTACTTTCAATGAGTCAATCTCCTTAATGACTTTTTTTAATAATGTATTAAAAATATAATTAGAAGCACATAAATGCATTCTAGGTAAACATGAAGTATTGCAAGTATGACGATTGTTCAAGACTCACGAGGAGATAATAAAATTATTTCCGTACTACTCTTGAATAGGTTTTATTAGTATCAAAGTTCTGAGATTTATATTGAATAAATACTACTTTTTACTTAGTATGATATTGAAAATAAATCCAAAAATACCGGGATACAGGTATTTGAGGTATTTGAGAAATTGAGTTTATCTGCATTACTGAAAAGCACTTAGAAATAATTAAATAATTAAAAATAATTAAATTTAAAAACCATAATTTGATACAATTTTTTTTTTCTAAATTGGTATTTACTTATGGTATTTTGCGTTAGCCAAGAAATTAATAAAACACCATATAAAAAAAAACAATTTATATTGTTAAAGTCTTTTAAACGGTTAAAACTTCATTTGAAAAAGGTGGTGGAACGCCGTTCCAGTACGTTCTACGACTATAGAATCACTGAATATACATAACAAATCATTTAAACCACTCTTTCTAATAAAATTTGAAAGTCTGATCAACTTATGAAGTTTTTTCTAATTGTTGTATTTATATTATTAAATAAAAAAACTTTGGAAACATATTAATTATATTGTTTCACATATTTATTAAATAAAAATATTTCATGGTAAAGCACAGATACATTGTCCAGTTTCTTTAATACAGTGTCCAAATCCCATTCCATGTAACTTCAAACAGTACTTATTGCAATCAACAGCACATCCTAAAACTATTATTATATTAATACACATAAATTAAACTTTAAATATTGAATAATATCAATACTAACCTTGTTTAGGTAGTTTTTGTTCAACATAAGTTGGTGACCCCATTGCCACAACGGTCAAAGTCAGAAAAACGAAGTAAAATAAAAATTTCATGATTCTATACAGAATGTTCTGCTAGTTTCTAAGAATGGTTGTCGACTGACGTAAACTAATTCAAGTGATTCAATACGCGTATATTTGATGGCAATTATCTATTTTTTTATTTTGTTAGAAATTCCAGTGGCGCACCATAACACTATGACATGAGTACAGAAAGTCTGCAAACTTTAAAATCAGTATTTAACGATTATTATTATATGTATGTATATAATTATATACATGGTATATCTCGTCTTTAAACGATAAATATAACAAAATTTTATAATATTCATTGTGTTGCTTATGGACACATTGTATAAATCCGAATATCTTTATATGAAACCTCGCACAATATTTGCAGCAGTTATAAATAATGCTGCATGCTAAGCTTGATACATAATTATGTATCGCATTAATAGTTTATGATTAGTTTTGTTTCTGATTCGGTAGTCTTTTTAACAATTTTCGATAATATCTTATCAAAACTTGTTAAGAACAAGTCACGAAAGCAAATAAAAATTAAAACTTTATTGCTATATTTTTATATTATAAATTAGTTATCAATTGACCTGAAAAAACAGATAGAGGTCTGCAAAGATTATTTACTTAACGATGTTTATTTAATTTTATCAACAAATTTAACAAAATTTCCGGAAATTAATCTTTCAGATAACAACGCTAGTTGACCCATTTAACCTATACTTTAATGTAAAAATATTAGTTTTAAAATAATGTATTATAAGAGACCCAAGAATCGTGAGATTTAGGGATTTAAAGTATCATAAATCACAAATCCTGTATACACGTGCTCAGATATTCAAAACATGTTTAATTTTTACATGGCGCATTTAAATGTTATTTAAATATGTATATAAAATTGAGTTTATCAGGAAAAAAAGTCTTATGTGGTATACACATTTATTAAATTCACAGATTATTAATTATGTGTCCTGCCATTAATTATACTGTCAATATTTAATCTTGGCTTTTCACAAGTGACCACTGATCGAACGATTGATGTTAGAATACCACTCGGCTGCCAAAGTCTGAACTTTGAGGATGCCTTCCTGAAAGTTTTGGCTTAACCAGACTAAATTTCCGTGTTACTGATTTGGTCTGTCTTGTTGAGTTGAATTGCACTAGTAAATTCTACTGTTGGACTTAATGTCTGAACTGTACTGGTGGGCTAAAACGAATGGGTTAATAGTTTACTCTTACTTCTTGCACATGACCTACATCTGGAACATCTCCCACTGCCCATGCAATGTGTACTGCGTTGCTTTTTAAAGTGCACGTTTGTCACTGAAAACTTTGCACGTTTACTTTTTTAGTTTAGAAAGATCACATTAGATTATATCGTTTTATTACAATACCATTAGATCGTTTTATTACAAATTTCACCCTGTCTCGATTTACGCGATATTTTCTGGAACATATCTACCGCATAAATCAAAGGATGAGTGTATGTTGAATTCTATCGTAGATCAGTACAAAAATATTATAGTTTTGTGTATGCGGTTTTAAAATTTGTTATTTAATTGCGTTGGATACCTTTGTTAAAATATATTTATAATACTAAGCCACATTTATGTGAATAAATCTAGTACCATTATTTTATTTATTTATTATAAATCTAAGCACCATGACTCATTAGTTTTGTGCTAAAAAATGCTCCTCTGAGGTCTATCTTTGCTCGTCTCTAGTCACATGACTGTCTCTGGGCAGTATTTATCAATACTTATATGGACTTTTAATATAAGAGGGCTAATCAAAGTATTTTCAAACCGAATTTTGGTCAATAGGAGAGTGCAAAAAAAATATCAATTCTCAGAAGGCAAAAATTTACGTCAAAACTAATAAAATTGTGTCGGCACCGTCGCAGTGAAAACGCTCGATAACGAGCGTTCTTACTGTGACGGCGACGGCACGATTTTATTGCTTTTGCCGTGGATTTTTGACTTTTGAGAAGGGATAATTGTTTTTTGCGTTCTCTTTTTCGTCGAAATTTCGTTTAGATGTGCTTTATTCGATTCTCACTCGTAATATTGTTATAAAAAGTCGAAATAGAAACGCTTCATAATCGAGCGTTTTTACCGCGATGACACGATTTTATTGCTTTTGACTTGGACTGAAAATTCACTATATGGCAACACTGAGCAGCAAAGCAAGCGCGACTAATTATCAGATATATATTTTTAATATTTTTTAATGCCCAATTAAAATATTTCGCATAAAATATGTCGCAACGGTGGCTAATTTTTATATTTATTTGTAGCTATGCTACGAAAGGGTTAACTCATACCTATTATTATTTATTTAAGAAATTATATTACGATGTTAAAAAATATACAAAATGCCATTTATGTCATGAGACCTGGAATCATTATTTTTCCAGGGCCCGGGTTCGCTCTCGGCGGCCTACTAATGTCAAGTAATCGAGAATATTATATTTTTATACAAGGTTTAAAATAAAATGGAAAACTGATAATGCGATAAAAATTCAAACTCTCATCTTCAAAATGTGCTGGTTTCGATAATCCGTCGATGCTGAGCATTTTACAGCTGCACTAGAGAGTCGCGATTGCGTCCCTTATTCTTAACCGTTGCGGCCGGGATGTCAGCGTTTAGGAAAGCTCCGTACAGTTTCTCAGCAAGTTTGCGGGACACAAAGATGTTTTAGTTAAAATAGTATTAATATATATAATTATACATTCATTTTTAATATATACAATACAGACAAGTATGTAAAATTGTAAAGATGTTATCATTAACATCACTAAAATCACAATAAAACAATTTTGCTACAATTATCCATTCTTACTGATTAAATTATGATTTTTAAATTTGTTCAAAAAATTCCTATCGTTCTTCGCTGATTACCCGACCGTCACTCATACACTTTTTTATTATTTATTTTTAACGCCTCGTTTGAATATTTCTGTGCTTCTGTATGCGTCACCGTAAACGAAATAATTTATTCATCCGTATTTTTCACAGGTAGTAAAAATATTTCGGCGCTAACTATACACACACGCGTTTTTTTGTTTTGGCAACATTCGCTTCGTTATCTGCGCAGAAATCGTAAAAATTGAGAGGGACGTGTAATTAAGACCCATCAGTGTAGCAACATTCAATGTGACACCTGTGCTAGTAAAAATACATTTGAGAAAATAAGGAAAGTTCAGGGCACGGGTGATTCATTACAAATTCCGCACATATTTAGATGTATTTGAAGGTTCGATGGAAATGTTGTAAGCTTTTTCAATATATTTATTGGGGGGAATCGATACGCATTTTTTCCACTGTCAACACTTACTGCTCACATAATGGAGATAAATATTTAAAGAGCAACACTGATATCTTTGTTGAATAGGTAAAATAATTAAATAGCCATTATCAAAAATATTTTGTATCAGACTTGCTGTTTTGGCACCTATAAAATATACGCATTCTGCTTTCAGAACAAAGAATGTATCAAATTAGCAGACCGGAAATGTGTTACCAATCGAAGGACGAAGTGCACAAAGGGTAATAAAATGTGTTCCAATTTAGCTCAGAAACGAACCGAAGTAGCTCCATCGGATATGTGCGATGCTTCAGTAGTGAGTCAGGGAATGGCATCCGTTTGCGTACGGTGTCGGTTTGCTATATTTGCACTGCGAATGCGATTCGTTTGACCCAACGTACCGGGTAGTCAGAATCCTTTGTTCCTTGACAGGAGTCAATGGATTATTCAGCTGCCAGCGCGTTCCTAATTAGACGATTCATTTTTTTGTAGAACGCGTGGGATTATAGTTGTGAGAAAAAAGCGTTCGCCATTCATGCGAAGGTAGGACGTAGGGTAATCAAAAGTATCGTAAAAATATTACAATTAAAAATCGCATACTTATTGATAGTTCATACTATTAGTAAAGACTGACTGAAACTATGTAGTGACTTCTGTAATATATAAACTGCATATACATAATAATAAAATATGTAGCATAAAAATGATATGTATTAAGTGGCCTTTTTTTCTTTTTGGACTCTTTTGAATTGGATTATGATGTTGAAAAAATATTTACACATCTTTTTTTGTTCGAGTTCAATTTGAAACACAATCGGTGCAGGTCATGAGAAATATCAATTTGGGATTTGGGGAGAGTACAATTAGTCAGAGAAATTTCTTAATGGCGATATTAATCTTTAATATAAGCTCCGTGGAAGACCTTGATCTAATGAAAAAATTTAATACAACGCTGTTCAAACTAATCCACAAACAACTGTTCGGACATTCGTAGCAGACTAAGCGATTTTTCTTGTGAACGTTTCATGACATCTGGATTAGGGTTGTCATTTGTTAAAATAATGAGACTTCTCAAAAACAAAAAAATCGTGTTTGAGTTAAAATGAAATTCTGTCTTATTATTTTATATAAACAACGTACAATGAAAATACAAGAATGTTCTTTAAAAAAATTATATCATAGAATTTTCTGGCAACGCTAACATCCAATTAAAACATATTTGATTTTACAAAAAAAAATTTCGTCTGTGGTGCATTTTTTAAATGTAGCAACATTGAGGATATATAACCTAGGCAATAAAAAAACAATGACGATTTTTAACATGAAGAGGGATTGTAATTTTACATATTGATTTACAAACCCGCTAAGTTTTACCCAACCCTGGAAAATGCTGGAATGACGTCCCTAATCAAAAAGTATGTAAAATAATAAATTAAACATTTTTATTTTGCCGTCCTTGCATGAAATTCACATAGAATTGTGTTATGCATATTTTATACAATTTAAAAAATTAACGATTGTGAAGGTAATTAATTATATATTATTAATAATTATTAAGCTATTAATTATTTTTAAATTAAATATTATTTTACAAGCAATTATTTGATTTTTTTGCACAAACTGATTACATAAATTATTATATGTTAAAACCGACAAAAACAATTACGAATACATTCGAATATTTGAATACTTTATCCATTTTTATTTAATATTTAAATATTTGAAAACTACGAATAATTGACATGTTATATTAATCATATTATTGTTGAATAACACTAATATGGTTGCCATAGGAAACGTATAAAAATGACAAATAAGTACCCTATGAACTGATCGAAAGGCAAACACAGAAAGTTTCAAATTTTTTTTCTTAGTTTTTGACGTGGATTTTTGACTTCTGAGAAGTGATAATTGTTTTTTGCGCTCTTCTATTGACCAAAATTCGGTTTTGATGTACTTCTTATAGATTATAATATGCCATCGTTTCTATCGTAGTATGAATGATAGTGTTCCCACTACGTTAATAAGTTTCAGTTTATGTGTTCTAGTTATTTTGTTTGTTACGCTATAGATGGATTGTGCAGGTCTTCTACCAAGATCTTATTCTTTTTCTTTGTTCAAAAATTTTAAATAAATTTAAACAGATCTTCTAACCAATCTTTATTAGAAGATCAGTTTCTTTTTCTACAAGAATATTTTTTTGATCCGATTAAATTTACCAACAAATTGTAACGGAACGAGTTCTGGCCGTGGAAAAAAGTATCGGACCGTTTCGATGCGATTCGGCCCCACTATACCACTGATCTGGACAACTCCAAAACATGTTCTAAAACCGGGATGGTATGGGAGTATTCTGGTGGAATTATTCATCAATTATTTCTTAAGCCAAGCGAGCTTAAGCCAAATTTAACTTTAAAACATCCGATATTGGATGAAACGATATTGATTTATGAAAATGTTCCATGAACTTAATTACTCTTGCAAAGTTTATTGAACTAGGATTATAAATGTTGCTTCATTCCACATATTATTCTAACCTTTCTCCTACATATTATCAACATTTTAAATATTTAGACTTATTTTTTGAAATGAAATAATCAGTGATTTTATAAAAACATTTGAAAACTTTAACAGTCTCTAAAAATAAAGAGTTATATAAGCAATAAATTCATTCTTGTTAAATAAATGCATTTAGGTGAAGACATAAATAAAAATAAATATATGTAATGTTATTGATATCTACCAATTCATAACAATTATTACCGGCTTTTTTTTAAAAAAGCGTCACCAAATTATCAGTTTGAATCTTGAGTGTTATAATGCCTATTTGTAATATTTATTGTTACCCCGTTGTAATGCATTGCGTTGCAATATATTTTGCCTACATTTTAAATTTTGGTAATAGGTAGCAATTTTTGCTTAAAGAAAATATTGCACTAAAATAATAGTAATATTTTTAATTATTTGATTATTTTTATATAATTGGCAATTTAGAATGACGATAGTTTGTTATTGAAATAATTATTCTTGCGTCGAATAACAAAATAGTCGCATAATTTCTTGGAAAACACAACATTTTTTACATCAGTATTTTGCAGCGATATTCACTACGTGTTTATCTTAGCAGCATTAAGTGTTGTTAGTAGCAAAATATTGAGTAATAAATTGCCAATGTCAAGATTAACTACTGAGATTTTAAATATTTAACGTTTTTATGGATTCGCCCGTATTGTATTTAGATAATCGACTGTCGAGGAATTTTCATACACATTACCTTCTATAATTAATCTGACCCAATTAAAAGTATATTTAGCAATAAATTAAATTGAAAAAATATAAAATTGTATTTGTCCCCCTCTTTCATTTACATACTTTATGCAATTTGGCAACTTGAAAGCAATTTACTAACAAATTCATTATATTTAAGCTAGTTCTACGATCCCGATAGATCAGTTGCAACAATTACAAGACACCTCGTTTGTCACCGACAGAGATATATTATTATGTTAGCGCCGTTGCATAAGCCACGGATTTAATTGTTCTTGAACTTTATATCGGCGTCTAGATAATTTATTTATAGACGTGACGGATCGTTCTAAAAGGCATGCTCGATACATCAACAGCATTCATTGCATTCCCGCGAAAGTGCAAGTTTCTATTTTCGTCCTAAGGACAAAAACCACAATTATTTTAATTGCTCGCATACTCTTATTCGCACGGGGCGGAAATGAACGAGCTGAGTTCTGCTACGTGACGTTATGGCCAAAATATAATTTAGAATGACATAAAACGGCTACAAGGAAATTGAGTACGATGTAAGCGATGCGCAATGCAGTCTGGTCTATTATTTATTGAGAATGATTGTACCAGGAAGAACGATACAATGTACGGGAGACTTTCAAACCTTAGCTAATAATTTATAAGCTAAAATTACAAAATGCATTTGACGTTACGATAAAACCGCTGTGATTGATTAAAATAGTGTTGTCAGTAGTAAAAATATTATTAAACATTTTTTTATTTTCATCGTTGAATCACTAGTATTTCGAGAGATTTTTTCACAAATAAAAACTAGTTGGCGCCTTGGTGACAATGCTGTAGAAAAATTTCATTCGTAATGACCTTCAATTTTCACCAAAACAATTCGGGTTAAAAATAAACATTTTTACTATGATGACACGACGTCAGTGACCCCCAAAATTAACGATAAATGCTTGTTTGAATTATAGAGGTTATTCTTTGCAATAATTATCCCTGACCTAATAAACGTAATGCGGTAAACACAGCTATAATTCAGGCGTTAAATGGAAAACACATTTGTCAAGATAGGCTGAAAAGCTCTTCGTTCTTAATATAACAGTTTTTAAGTTAAATATTTATTATATTTATGAACGTTATAATAAGTAAGCACTGTAAATATAATCTGAAAAATATAAGTAATAAATTTAAGGCAATATTATAAATTTATTTAAATTGTCTTAATGAATCAAAAGCAAAGTTTACTTTATATTTTATATATAATCCAATATCTGGGTCAGGAATGAACGTTATTGAACCATATATATGTAAACCTTGTGAATTTTTGGACAATCTGAAATAGTCGTAAATTTAAAGCCATTAACACTTCATCTACAAATCAGCGAAACGGCGACAAAACATGACCTATTTCTCTAGAATCTTAAGAATTCGAGTTTTTCAAGATTTTTTAATATAACGTTGATTAATTTAGTATTATAAAATGTGTAACATTTATTATCTTCAGAGATATAGTTGACCTTTGTTCATATTTAAAATAGTGTAGCACGTTTAAAACAAAGATTAAATTTAGATAAAAAAATGTTATTTGTTATATATTTTAGGGTGAATCGTAATTTAATATTGATAAAAATGTTTATATGCCCAAAGACTATTTTCTAGTAAGAATAATATAGCAAAATTTGATTGAGCCTTCCTGTACGGCAAGAATTTCATATGCGCTCGATATCATCATTATCTATTGGTGTAAATCGGAACATAATCATTTAAGTAATTGTAATATATGTTATTATTTAAATGTTTTATGTGTTTTTTTTTTAACTAGAGCATCAGTTTCAGGCTGACTAATGTATTATTCTAATTAATATAAATAATATATTTGTACATATCTATATACATATATTCGTTTATTTTTTCCTACTAAAACCATGTTTTATCCCTTTGTGCGGAATCTTAAGATCGCGCGTTTTTTTTAAATATTTAAAATTTTGAAATTTGTGCAATTATTAGTAAATATATGTACGGATTAGCCCAGTCCATAACGTCTCAGACTAGTAACTCTGAGGTTCCGAGTTCGAGCCCCGGCGGCGGCACTCGAATAAATTACTACTGCAGCGGCTCAATCTGTATTTAATTGCCACCCGTCATCATCCCGTTGCCAAGAACCTTTCTTATCGCTTGCAGCAATTTATTTTTCTCAAACAAAAACCCCAAAAATTTTAAGCAAATTTACCGTGACGAACTATTTTTTATCTCTCAGAAAAAAATCCTAAATTACCTTTTAGCGACGGGACGGTGACGGGCGGTAATTAAACACAGATTGAGCCGCTGCAGTAATGTTTTTTTGTGATACGAAGTTGTTTACATGGTTTCGGGGCACAAGCCCGCGACCGCACGCGAACTGGCCGAGAGTTAAACCGTCACGCCAGTGTTACTAGAGTGTTGTCAAGTTCTGGCCATATTACCTATCTATATATAAATACAAATAGGACGCCATAACCTTTATTTTTTACAGAGCCCGAAGTGTTAAACTTCTAGGGTCGGCTCTAGTTTATATTCTTTGTTAAATCAGTATTTTGTTAATGAAAAACCGATAATATATCAAATATAAAATAAACAAAATTATTTTATTAATTAAAAACTTGCAACTTTTACTAATCATAAACACAGTTTACTCATCTACGAGAAGCTTGATAAATCGAAAAAAGTGTTATTTAAAAAATGTTTTTCCAAAATAATTAAAATATTATTTATGATATTTGAAAAGCAAGCATACATACAGAAATTTATGTAATGTTTTTTAAAAAAAAATCGAAATCAACAGCCCTGTATTAAATATTTTACAAAACGGGGTAATATCGAACATATA
The DNA here is from genome assembly GCF_051122295.1 of Plectrocnemia conspersa. Taxonomy (NCBI): domain Eukaryota; kingdom Metazoa; phylum Arthropoda; class Insecta; order Trichoptera; family Polycentropodidae; genus Plectrocnemia; species Plectrocnemia conspersa. The sequence goes on from NW_028277176.1 coordinate 15,074,858, forward strand.
TTACGTTATGCGTAGTACAAGCCCTAGTACATTTAATTAAAGTAAAATCAAATTTTAAATGTTTTTAATTAACTTTTAAAAATAGACATGTACAGCTAAACAAATCTATTAATAATAGATGAAGACATATTTATGGCAACATAATGTATTGCCACTATTTTTCTTACATTGGTAAACATGAAATTTGACATATCCTTTTAGGTTATTTTACGCATGGTCTCGAGTTAGTAATAAACAATGGGTATCTCCGGTTTGACAACGTTTTTAAACTCTCAAAAAGGACTATTTGATAAACATCGTTTGCGATCTACAACCTTGATCATCGATGGAAGCAGTTTGGCAGCCCAACTTCATTCTGCCAGCGCCAGACGTGCTCCATTCACCGGAGACTATGATTCCTTAGCCAGAGACTTTGAGGTCTTTTTTGATTCTCTCAAGCTATGTAATATTCGCCCGATTGTACTTTGCGATGGAGGATATCCTCATCAAAAGATAAAAACCGCAGTCCGTCGTTTAGCCACTCGCACTAAAGATTCTCTCAAAATTACACCGACGACTTTCCAGAGTTACACAGTCTTTCCACTCATGCTCAGGGATGTATTCTATCAAGTGATGCAGAATCTTGAGATCCAATATGTAATTTGTAACTTGGAAGCTGATAGAGAAGTAGCTGCCATCGCTAAACATTTTAACGCACCGGTTTTAAGTTACGATTCAGACTTTTTCATATATGAAGTCGCTTACATACCGATCAACAGCTTAGAATTGAAGCCGACGGTTCAGAAGAAAGAGTCGAAAGCCGCATTGAATTGTAAAGTGTTTTTACCTTCGAAATTTGAGAAGATTTTTCGTATTAAATTGGAACTTGTACCTCTGATGGCAACTTTATTAGGAAATGATTACGTTAAACGATCGACGTTTAGTAAATTTTTCCACAATATTTCTTTAGACGGTCGAGTATCTAAGAATAATTTAGGCCAGTGTAGAATACAAGCATTATTCGAATGGATGAAGAATGAGACTTATGAATCGGCAGTCGAAAATATTGTAAATCGATATAAAATACACCAAAGGGTTCGGATTCAAAGAGCTATTCATAGATGTTGTAAAATATATACCAATTTACGATCTTTCTATATTGTAGATTTTGACATGAGTCAAACTTATCAAGATGATTCGATTGAAGAAGATGAAGACATTGCTATAGACGAGGTTGACGTTGAAGAAGGATCAATAGCTGACTCATCTGAAAATGAAAGCCCAAATGAAACGGAATTTCAATCACTAGAAAATTTAAATACGCAACTAGATATTGTTCCGTTCCGCGGGTGTCCTCAATGGTTGTGTGATTATTTTAAAAAAGGAAAAATATCTCCAAGATTCATCGACCTTTATTACCGATTTACATACATTGGGACACCGCAAGTGGAGGACTGGGATTATCCAGATGCTCATACGTGTATTTTTCCTGTTTTGAGATATTCGTACGATCTAATGAAGAGTTTTAAGAATGACAAAGACGTAATTTTCATAGGTCGGAAACGTTTCACAATTTACAAAATGAAAGTACCGCAATATCAAAGTCTTTCATGGAAGTTGCTCAGAAAATTGAAAAGTTGTGATAAATCACCTGACGGTGAGTTCTTTTTATACTTTTTAGAGAGAAATTTACCGAAGAATATTGCATCTAAAGTTCTACTTCTTCCAGTAGATATACAAATTTTTGTATTGTCGATCATCTGGTTGAAAACGCGGCCTAAACTATTGCCCGTTTTCACCGATTTGCATGTTTATTCGTTGGTTTTGAATTTTATTATGTTATCTATTGTATGTGAAAAAATTGGAGGAAGACAATCGAAAGAATCGCTAATAAGAAAGCACGGAAAAAAGATTGAAGAAATCAAGATGAGCAAAAGTGAAGAGTTAAACGTTGACTTGGAAAATTTAAATTTATTGCCTATGAATGAAGATGACTGCATACTTGCTGCTGGAGAACTATTAAAATTTTTCGAGGTTGAAAAACAAACATCAAACAAAAAATCATTCAATAGAACTACTTTACACACTTTTTCACAGTTTCAATGTTGTCTACAACATTTATTTTACTTAAATAATTTAACGTCTAGTCCGTTTGGATTTAGCGATATCAGTAAAAGTTTTAATGGCACATTTTTGTACAATATTCACACAGAATTGTGCAAAAGAAAAAATCCTTATAACTATATAGTGCAAGTACTAAAACATTCTCCATCAGTATGCGCTTATTTTAAGACTATAACTGAGTTTGTTACACCTATTGTGCCTAAAAGCGAAGATTCATCTGTGAATTCTAAAATATGTAACATGACTAAAGATTTGACGATAAATGTTATTAAGAATAGTCATACATTTGTGTTATTTATTTTATGTTTTATATTCATATTTTTGCTTAAAATATATATTTGAAAAAAGCTACATATTGTCTTTATCTTAAACGTAAGAGAAGTACAAGGTGATCGGTGTTCATAAAGTAGATCCATCACTTAACAGATGCGTACCTTTCATTATAAAAAATACTAATTATGAATGAATATTTTTAACACTTTTATTACAGAAATTTCGATATATTGCCTTTTGCTACTTTGACAAAAAATTCCGGATCTGACGTAATCATTTAAAAGAGAATTAGATACAATTTTAATGGGCTGCAAGGTTTCTTAAGGGAAAAATAACATTTTTTATTGTGTAATACATCAACATTTAGACAGTAATTCCAAAAAGCTCAGCAACCTAAGGGTTAATGAATAATTTGATTTTTAAATAATCATAAATAAATTAAGTAATTTATTTATATTTGTACATATTTTGTTATAAATGCTTTTCCACTTCAATTATATCCATAGAATTTATGTAACTTGTTTGCTCCGAGTTAGGGTTTGTACCATTTTGTTCGGGTTTTGTCTCGTCTATTGCCCACGGTTGTCTCACACCAGAACAAAACAGTCCATAAATGATCGCTCCAACCAAATAAATACCACTTGATATAAAGAATACAATTCGCCATTCTTTAATAGTCTGCAAAAAATTAAAAATCGAAGTAAATTCTTATAAAATTATTAAAACATTTATTATACTATTTATTACCGCATTTTTAACAATGATACCAGCTAAAATTGGACTCATTATTCCAGGCAATGTTGCCACAGTATTAGAAATTCCCATCAATATACTGGCATGTTGTGGAGCTATATCAAGATGATTGACACTAAAAAAAAAAATACGTAGATCATTTAAATCGTTCGGCAGCCATTCCGTAATATAACAAATAAATATTTACAAGCGTTTAATGTTGTTTCATCGTCGACACCATCATATTCCCTAAACCATTATTTAGTTCGTAGTCCAAATAGTATGTCGATACGATAAAGAAATTCTGTCGGTACGGCAGAGCCGAAAACAGACAATATTAACATCAAAAACGGAATTTTGGTGTAAGGAATGCTACTTATTCAAACAAAGTCACTTCGTACAAATGAGTGATATAATTGAAGAGCTTTTAAGAAAAAACGGTCAGCCTGAACTAGATAGTTACCCTAGCACTTGTTGCAGAAATTATATCAAACGGATAAATTTCTACAGCCTCAGTTGTAGATTGAGAAATTATTCTGCCTTCGCGTTTCATCAACCTCAAGAATTACCACTTTCTGAAGAGTCAATTTTTAGCCCGACAAAAGTAAACACCTTTTTATAAATGAATTCTGCTGAAAATTCAAAATACGTCCTTATGAAATGAAATTGACTTACTGTCACCCACACTCGGACTTTCAATTGATTGGGATTGAATTTCTACCATGAGTTCTTCGAGAACCTATCGATACGCCAGGCCACTGTTAGGGCTCAAGAGACTCTTCAATTCAACAATTATGCTAATATAATTCCTTTTGAACTAAGTTGCCACATGAAGAATTCAGTCAAACAGTATAACTATTATATATAATAAGTAATTATTTCTAGATCATAATAATATAATAAAAGAACAGTTTAAATGAGCAATACATAAGATAATTGTATCATAAAACGATTTGTTTGTACATTACTGTTGGACAGATTAGGTGCGAGTGAGCATTGGTCAAAACAGTGAACACTTTATTAATAACTCTCTGCAACGAACCCTTTTCTGAAGAAAAAATCCGTTGATCTACCTTACATAAATGCACAAACAATTCGTTTTATGGAACAAAGAAGTTATTTAAATGCACTTATGTATCTATCAAAATAATTTCCTGTTAAATAGCACCCCAATAATAATATAAATTGTACAGTGATCATGATAATATTCTAATAATATAACTAAAATTATAGTTTTAAGAGAAATTTAATAAAATTAACAGAGGTACGCCTTTTGCAGACTTTTCCAGACTCCGATATTATTTGAGCCAGCTTTGACCTAAATCTCAATCAAGATTAATCAGATTAACGGAATTACTAAAATAATAATGTTTACCTGAAACCAGACCATGCAAATCCACTTAATCCGACAGCAATCACTAAACCAATTATGCAGATAGTTGAATTAGGAGCAAAGCTAGCCATCATCATAAAAGTTATCTGAAAATATATTTCAACATACAATATAACATTATCTAATTCATACATATAATCAACGAGTGTGCATACTTGACCGATAAAAGCTGAGCAATTGAAAATCTTCCTGACTTGAGTCGTTGTTAATATTTTACGGTATTGAAACCAATCAGCCAGTTGTCCGGCAAGCTGAACGACGATAGCCATAGCCAAGTATGGCAGAGCAGATAATAAACCAGTCGAGGACAGTTGAAAATCATACACGTCTATATTAAGTTAAATTAATAATGAGTATTAATATATATATGTATGTAGAATAATATCATATTACCTCTCATGAATGTTGGTAAGAATGTTAATAGTGTGTAAAAACCCCAATTTTCACTAAAGTGTGCCGCTACAATAGCCCAAACGGGAACTGATGTAAATATTTTTTTCCACGGGTGTGTAATTGGTTTTTTATTTGACTCTGATGTACAACCTAATGAATCCTTAAAGAAATACGGTTACTTATTTTATAATATAATGTTATAAAAACTTGTATGGGTGCATACCAAAATGTATTTCAATTCAGAAGGACTGATCTTTGTATCGTATTCTGGCCCACTCTTAACAATTTTCCACCACATTACAAACCAAATTACAGCTATAGTACCTAATAATAAAAAATATATAAATAATTATATTTATACAATTCCAATAGCATAAGAAAATACTTAAATAAATCGGTGATTTAATTTTTAAAGTAGTACACCAGTAACATTAAATACATGTACTTCGGGGGGAAAAGCAGAAGTATATAAATATAAAATACCAAAAATATAAAATATGCTGGCCCATCCCAGAGTGCTTGCTAATATTCCAGACAAAGGCATAGACACAACTGTTCCAACAAAGCACCCACTGAAAGCTATCGTAGCCAGACGAGATCTTTCCAGTGGAGGAGCCCATTTTGCCCAAACTCCGTGAATACTAGGATACGTCACTCCTTCAAATAAACCTTCAATAATTCTGATAGCTATGAATAAATTAGTGCTATAATGTGCCACGACCGGAGTGATCAATGTGAAGAAAGCCGTTGCACCTATTCCGATCCCAAATACCCTAAAAATTTAGCATATCTTTAAATATAAACATAGTCTTTAAACTTAATAATTCGGCATTAGTGGATATTACCTGTTACCTCCGAATCTTGCTGCTAACCATCCGCCCGGAATCTGTGTCACAATATATCCATAAAAGAACGAACTAAGAACTAAACCCTTCATCTGATTGTTCCAATCGAATTCTGGAGACTATTTCATTTATAAAAATACATATATTCAAATCGGTAAACAGCTTTTCAATAATTACATGATCACTCACATGAACTGTTGTACCATCATCGAGGATTCTTGTTTTATTTTCAGTCATGGCCACAATGGCAATCGAAAGATTGACTCTCATAGTATACACGTTGAAGAATCCGAAGAACGCCATAGCGGCCACTACGTAGCGTCTTCTTTTCCACAATTTCCATTTTGGAATTCCTTCAAGATCTGTTCCTTCAGAATTGTTACACTGCGTCACCATTGCACCCAAATGTCGAAAACGAAATGATTGAGGTTTGAAATAAATTTTAATAATATCAGTTGTAAAATTTACGACACGTCTTAGGAAATACCGTCTTTATCATAAATTAAACAAATTACAGTGGTGTACTGCCTTGTTTTCCCTCTACACACATGTGATTGTCTGACTATTTTACAGCAATTAAAAAGATTCAATAAAATATACCATAAAGATAACAGCGTAATGATATTGTTGCAAGTTTATTAGGTTTTTTTAAATATTAATTATTAATTAGATACCTTAAACAATATTATACGTTTAAATGACATATTATCTTCGATTTATGCAATACTTAGTTCAGCTAAGGGGAAAGAAGTCTTAGGGTGAAATTTATATTTTCCTCAGGGTCATAAAGTGCTACTGAGCAAAATATAAAACAGATAGCATTTAATTTATGAGTAACTAAGTACATGTATAAAATTTGACTTAGTCAAGATGTGTAAAATTTTACAAATAGTCATATTTTATTATAAATAAATTATCATATACTAGCACAGTAGATCAGTGATATGAGTTGATGACTAATACCTGAAAGATATGATCAACCAAAGTCCCTTATGGACTAGTGTTTTTCAATTTCTATCACTTGTAGAATATCAGAATTAGTGATTATTAAATCAATCATCACATATTAGGTTTTACAAGTTTTTTTCTAATATTATAGATAAATAGTTAAAATAAAATTAAGTTAGGTTGTGCATACTGACATCTATTGATTGTAAACTGTAATAATAGTTTATCATTATAAATAAAAGGCAATGTTTGTGTGCATATGCCCTATAGACTCAAGAACTACTACACCGATTTCGCTGAAAATTTCAGAATTTGGTCTTATAAGTACCAGAAGTGTTTAGAGAATGGTTCGAATGAAATTCGTTAGGTTGTGTTTACAGTACTGTCGGGCTCAAACGCACTCGCGATAATTTTAACGTCATATCATGTCACATCGCCGCCGTCGTACTTTTGTTTGTTTAAATATATCTTAATTTAATATCACAAGTCAATCGTTGCAAGTATGTGGATTGAATTTGGAGAATCTATGTTTTTCTTATGGCCAATTATACGTTGTATGCTCCCATGTAGGAAAATCAAGCGATTTGTTTATAAAAATATTGTATATCGTGTAAAATATCGAACTAAAATTAATATTGAGTTGATATTGTACATTTTATTGTTTTGATAAAATATCCTAAAAAAAACAAAACAGCAATGAATTATTCTATATAATTCAATTCATGTCATTTTAATTGAATAAATGAATTGATATCGAACTTCAATTGTATTTATTTAATTCATATACATATATACTCAAATTTAGCAATAGTGAATCATTGCTGGGTTAGCTAGTAATTAATAAAATAGATTAAAGTGATTTACAGACTTTGATTATAAACTGGTGCCTCACTACTTAATTAGTAGTTGTTGATTGTGTTTACCCTGTTGTAACCCACTGCCCTAACGCCTGTCACGATGTAATGAAAGACTTTAAATTAATACAGATTATATACAATAGAGTAATCACTATGTATGGTAATATAACAAATATGTGTCAGAAAAATAAAAAGACTGACAGTAATAAAAACAATATATATGTATGTATGTATAAAAGATACATATGTAATTGATAGCAAAAATCTTATATTTATTTTATAATTCTGTAATTATAAACTAGAATAATCTATAATGTATTACAATATATTATATTAAATTAAATAATATAGGAGTATTTTATCAAAGCAAGTACTCAATATTTGGATCAATGAAATTTGCTAAGAATATATTCAATAGTAAAATCGACTATATCTAAAAAAAAAAGTAGATCTTTTACAAAAAAAAAATTAGTGTGGTGTTTTTACCAGGGCTGTGGAGTCGTTAAAAAAAAACACGACTCCGACTCCGATTCCGATATTTACCAACAACACGACTCCACTCCGACTCCGACTCCGACTTCGACTCCGACTCAAAAAAGTTTAATTTTATCAGGTATTTTTGATGTTTTTCTACACGTTTAATATTCATACGCTATACACATTCATTATTACGCAATTAAAAATTCATAAATTTAATAATTTAAAAAAATGCTCAGAGTCGCTCATTTTTCACGACTCCGACTCCGACTCCAACTCCGGCCAAAACACCACGACTCCACGACTCCAACTCCGACTCCGACTCCGACTCCACAGCCCTGGTTTTTACAATGGTATTTAGAAATCATCAAAATGACAATGGTTTGGCTCTAATAAACATTATAAATTTGCAGAACACCCAGAATTGCACAATAGCCTCGAAGACATTCGAAAGCCGTATATTACCATAAACTACCACAAATATTTTTAAATCCATTTCGTCATAAAAAAAAACACTAATTGCCTCGCATCAAATAAGCTTTGCTTAAATTATTGGACAGTTTCTCAACAAGTTAAACTCTAATGCGATTGGTTATCAATTGGCTTCTATTTGTTTAAGATGTGACACTTGGTCACATTATCAATCACTCGACAGACACAAATAACCCACCAAGTACTCAACGAACGGCAACACTTATCACCCATCGAATCATCGACAAACACAATGAAGACTCTCGAACCGATGATCACTCGACATACTCCCAAGTACACATTTTCGCTAAATTACATATTTTGAACAACAATAAACTGTTATCTGTTTTTCCGGCGTCTAATTAGCTGCAAAGGTCACACCACTCTTCCACTAATCCCAAAACTAGATTTGAGATTAGCATACAATTTTAGGTACAAATCGAGTTATTATTAAGCACGATTAACTTAAGTACTTGAAATTTACAAATAAAATATAAATAGATTATGCATTATTATTATTATAATTGGTTCGCACAAAGTATATTTGTATACAACTCTAGCCTTTTAATGTACAGTAAGTATGTGTGCTAAGATATTAACGATAAAATCTCTTGTATAAATTTGTAATACTTTAAATTCTACTTGATATATTATATCATATTGTATATTAATAAAAACAAATTTGCTTTAAAATAAATAATTTATTACTGAAAAAGTGTAGATAACATTCACAATTATATTGGTACGTTGATAGGTATTTAAAAATTCATAATTATATATCTTGATATTGATCCAATGATAATTTTAAGTTAAAACTGTATATAAAAGTTGTTTGATAAAAATAGCTTCATTTAAAATTAAACAAAAAAATTACAAAACATTTAACTAATAAACTAATATTATAACTTACAAATCACAAGGATTAAAGATAACATAACACAAATCAAATGCTAAAGATATGTGTGTTACACATAAATTTATTAAAATATACACATATTTATATAAATACGTATACATAGATCTGATCACAGATAATCTGAGATATTTAAAATTCATATCATAACAATCATTACATCTTTTATACTAAGCAACATTGAAAATGCCAAGCATACGATAATTAATTATAATAAATGGAATCTAACAATATAATCTCAAAAAGATATAATTTTAAGTACATATTACAATACATCTATTAAGAGGTAGTTTAAAAGAAAGTAACGCTGTATATAAAAATATTAACAATATTAATCTGAAAATCTCAAAGAATTGTAATATGCATAGTATCGAATACTCATTATGGAACGTATTTGGTATAATACAATTAAAAAATTTACGTGTTTATAAATAATTATAAATTAAACATATTTATAAAGCACCAGTCATACAATATTTAAAAATACATTTAATGTCAAATTATAAAATGAAATTAATTTTCATCTTGTTCAGTCAAATCGATCGCACTGTTTGTGTAGCAGTGAGAGTCTTTATCTGTTCCTGTATTCGAGCATCGATCTGTGTCGGTCTGAGGAGATTCTACTTCAGCTTGTTCCATAGCCCACGGCTGACGCACGCCCGAGCATAGTATTCCATATATAATGGCGCCCACCAAATAAATGCCGCTCGATATAAAGAAGACTATACGCCATTCTTCTATTTTCTGTAATTATAATTTAGTTTTAAGGATTATCGCAATTTTATTTTTTATTACACTAAAATGTTTTATAAATCAAACTTACACCAGTAGTAACTACAGCACCGGCTATCAACGGACTGATAATTCCAGGTAGAGTAGCTACTGTATTTGATAATCCCATCAGAACACTTGCATGTTGTGGCGCAATATCAAGATGATTAACACTATGAATAAAATATTATATATTACGTACATATGTTCATTTTCATAAGGGTCGGGTATAGTAAATTACCTGAAACCTGACCAAGCAAATCCGCCCAATCCAACAGCTACAGTTAAAAATAATATGCATCCTAATGGATTCGGAGCATAACTAGCAGCCATCATAAAAATAGTCTAAAAATAAAAAAGAACACGGTTATTTATGACGAGTCACCAACACTTATTGCTATTTTTCATTTATTTTTATTGTATGATGCAGTGCATTTCAACACATCTAAATACTCCAAGATTCATCTCAAAAAGTGTTGCTTTTTGTTCTGTCGGGAACACCCATAATAAGTTTATTTTTACAAGTTTTGTGTCCCTTACATTTAGTAAGAAAATATCGGTCTTTATTAAAATAACGAAACAAAGTGCATTCCAAACCACTTCCGTATACATCAAAATGTCACACGTACACAATCTCAGACGAAATGCGCCTGCTCTAATGACAGGAATAGTCTAATAAGATATTTATCAAATAAAAACAGATTCCAGTTAGGCCTCAAATCATCCAGATGGATCAAGGGATAGTAGAAACATTGGTCTCCTCCCTTTCCCCGATCGTGTAAATCAGCATGCTGCCATATGAAACTTCCACTTTAACTACAATTTCGATTATATAATAAGGAGCTAATGCCGAATCGGCACATCAAAACCCTACGATTCTACTTATTTTTTAGAAATTTAAAAAATACTCCGTATTGGGATTCGAATCATAATCTTTCAAGTATTAGTAACTACTATGTCACGGGGACAGGCAGCGCATGCGAGCCCTTGTGATCGGGGGGCCCCAAGAGGTTCGCCAAATATGTTTATATTATAATAACCCAAGACAATCCATTCATACAAAACGGAAAATTTATATACAGTCTTCAGTCTTGCTTTGGCATTCGACCGAGTTAGTCGCGCGCGCTATCTGTCACTCTGATAACTAGTGTTTGTGATAAAAAGTGGGAATTCCCGCTGACTCACCAGCCGCCTTCGCAAGCTACGACATGTCGACTGGTAAAACATCGTCCGATTCCATTATTATGGACACCGGGCAGGTGAGTGACCATGTATCGATTAATTACCTTAAAAAGGAAATGGAAGCCTTGCGCCATGAACTCCTTGAGGAACGGCGCCTTAGGATTAGTTTAGAAAAGGAGATGGAAGATCTCCGAAAAAAAATTAAAACTAAAAAACATACTACTAACCAATCGCCAACTAAAGTTAAAATTCCTACTAACCAATCGCCAACTAACGTTAAAACTCCTACTAACAAATTGCCAACTAACGTTAAAACTCGTACTAACCAATCGCCAATTAACATTAAAAATAACTTATCCGATCCTGCGACTACTTCATCGCAAATTGCAGCTCCTAAAGTAGTAGAAAAGCCCCCAGTTAAAAAGAGACCACGCCCAAATTCTCCGGAAATGTCTGATGTTTCCGAAATTGTTCGCTCAATCGAGCCCGTGACAATTCAACAAACAGTCGAAACTAAAAAAGAATCAATTCCTCCAATTGTTCTTAATAAACCCTCCGACTTTAAAGCGGCTCGTCAGACCCTATTAAACAACGGTCTTTTATTTACCTCGGTTCAAAAACCAAACAATGTAAAAATAATTGCACCTACTATAGAGCTCTTTAGAAAAAATTACAAAAGTCTTGGACGAACGTAAATTCTCATTCTTCTCCTATACATTGCCCGAAGATAAGCCTCTGCGCGTTATAATTCGAGGATTAAATTCCAACTTCACAATAGATGAAATAAAAGAAGAATTAATTCGTTTAAATTTCGATGTACTCCATGTTCATCAATTAATAAATAAAACTACCAACCAGCCGATGTTATTGTTTGCCATTTCATTAAAAAAAAGTGAGCAAAATAAAAATATATATAATTTAACCCATTTGTTACATCAAAAAGTTTCAATCGAAACTCAAAATAAACCAAAAAATACTTTACAGTGCCACCGCTGTCAAGTCTTTGGACATGCTGCTGTGAATTGCAGGGCAGCACCAGTTTGTGTTAAGTGTGCAGGCCCTCATGTGGCATTAGAATGTCCACACGGTAATAAAACAGATAACCCACTATGTGGTAATTGCGGTGGTAAACACCCTGCTAGCTATGGCGGATGCATTAAAAATCCTAATAATAAAAAAAGTGAATTCTTTAAAACAAAAAACAGTAAACAAAATGATAATACAAAAAATCAAAAGACATATTCACAGTCCCTAAACTCTGAAATACCGACCACTCAATCCGTACCTATTGAACCAGTAGAAAATACCCCAGCACCACTACAGGATATTAATATAGTTAAAACTATAATTGAAATGCAGCAGCAAATACAAGCGCTTATAACTAAACACTTAATTAACATAAATCAATGAAGTACGACTTATATAACAATAGTATAATAATAATCCTAAGACCGAGAGTAAACTCGCGAACAAAAATATAGAAATTAACTTAAAAAAAAAAGAAGCCCCTATGACTAATCCTAATGACATTAAAAACCCAAATCGTAAAATACTAAGAATAATGGCCTGGAACGCAAATGGCCTACGTGATAAGAAATGTGAACTCCATCAATTTTTATTAGATCAAAATATAGATATTGCTCTTATCTCCGAGACACACTTAAAGAACTCGATAAAAATTAACTTTGCCAATTTTACAACTTACCGCACGGATAGATTATTAGGCGCTGGCGGCGGAACAGCAGTATATATTAAAAATAATATAAAACATAATGAAACGAAAATAAACGCGTACGCGCAATTAGAAGTAACGAGTATAGAAATTAAAACCGATGAGCATTCTCCAGTCATAATACATTCCGTTTACACTCCTCCCACACCAAAATATCCCATCGAAGATATTAAATCACTGTTTAATTATTCACAACCCATATTTGCCGCAGGTGATTTTAACTCCAAACATAAAGATTGGAATTGCCGAGCTACCAATCGCAACGGTAGAACTTTGAATAATTTTGTTAATGACATTTCTCATAGTAACATACACTTAGAAATACCGTCCGTGCCAACTCATTTCTCTACTCGCGGAGGCTCGGACATATTAGACATTGCCATCTGCAAAGATCTGCCCGCGTGTGAAATAGAAGTCCATAATAGTCTCGCATCAGACCACAACCCGGTAATATTCGCGCTCGAAATTAATCTAAGAAATAATAATCCAGCCCCACAATCGCATAAAATACTATGGGACTTCTTCCCCTACTTCGTTGAGAAATCCCTTCCTGGTATCAACATCTTAAGAACTGAAACTGATATCGACGATGAAATAATCGAATTTAACAAAGTGATTAAATCTTCAATTGAACGGTGCACCGTTAAAAACAAAATTACTAAACATGACCCCCTACCCAAAGAAATTAAGGAATTAATTAAAAAAAAGAATCACTTAAGACATCTTTGGCAAAATTATCACGAAAAATCGGTTAAAAGACAACTTAACAAATTACAAAAAGAAATTAGAATCGCTATTGCTGAACATAATAATAATACTTGGGAAACCAAATTAAGAGATCTAAAACCTGAAGATAATTCACTTTGGAACACTTCAAAAATTCTTCGCTGCGAATCCACTGGCATATGTAAAATTAAAACAATAACGGGTAACTTTGTATATACAGTTGAAGAAAAGAGCGAAACTATAGCGGACAGTCTTCAAAATCAATGCTCGGTCGATTTAAGTAAACTTAAACGTAAATTTAAAAATAAAACAGAAAAGTGCATAAAATCCTTTTTTGAAAAAACAGCAGATACTAATATTGATATAAAAATTACCCTATCTGAACTAGAAAACTTCATCCGTCTACTTCCTAATCGAAAGGCACCCGGCAATGATTCCATACCAAATAAAGCTTTCAAAATCCTCCCCCCAAGTGCCATAAATTATTTTTTAAATATAATTAATTCTTCTCTCGAGTGCCTATACTTCCCAACGGTGTGGAAGCAAGCAAACGTAATAATCCTTCGCAAACCGGGAACAGACCCTTCATTAGCCTCTAGTTACCGACCTATAAGTTTGCTACCCGTTGCTAGCAAAATTTACGAAAAAATTATTCAAGCTAAATTATTAGTTCATGTTAAAGAAAATAAAATCTTGCCCGATGAACAGTTCGGCTTTAGAAACGCACACTCTGCTACTGATCAACTTCATCGAGTGGTGAAACATATCCAAAGGGGCTTTGACAAGAGAATGTCCACTGGAGTAGTGTTCCTGGACATCGCTAAAGCCTTCGATCGTGTCTGGCACGCAGGCATCATATTCAAACTAATACATTTCAAATTCCCTGCTAATTTAATTAAACTAATCAACTCTTTTTTAAATGGGAGAAATTTCAACATAAAACTTGAAAATCATTTGTCAAATCCCAGACCTATAACTGCTGGAGTGCCCCAAGGCTCAATACTGGGTCCTTTATTATTCACTATATTTACGAGCGACTTTCCAACCAAACACCGCGGTAACGACATAACTGCTCTATTCGCTGATGATACAGCTATTTTGTGTACCTATAAAAATCCTCATCGAGCGGTAATTAAGCTTCAAAATAAAATTAAAAATATTGAAAAATGGTTCGACAAATGGCTGGTCACTGCAAATCCACTAAAAAGCGTCGCAGTAATGTTCTCTCTTAGAAGAAAAAAAGCCTTTGCTATAGAAAATTTAGCCAAAATTAAAATGTATAATAAACCGATAGAATGGCATAATAAGGCCAAATACTTAGGTCTTACCTTAGACTCTAAACTTTCGTGGAAACCACACATAGACACTCTAATTCATCGAGTTAAATACACAAGAGCTAAGCTTTACCCCCTTCTTTGCCGCAAAAGTAAATTAAGTATAAAAAATAAACTGCTAATTTATAAAGCAATAATCAGACCCGCAATGTCTTATGCATCCCCTGTGTGGGGACATATTATAAATACCCGCAAATACCCTCAAAAATTACAAGCCCAGCAGAATATTTCATTGAGAATCGCAGCAAACGCTCCTTGGTATGTTCGCAATTCGATGTTGCACCAGGATCTACAAATAGACACTCTTAAGAATCATTTTGAAAGGCTTAATAATAGACACCGCGAAAGAATACGAAATCATGCAAATGGCTTAATAGCTGATTTGCTTGATTAATTCCAGCTAATATTTCTTTAACTCAAATAAAATAATAATAAAAAGGTGATGCGTGCTAACACACACAGACACCAATCCTCGTCAAGCAGGTGAGAGACTTAAGTCTAGAAACTGCGATAAAATATTAGATATTATATATACAGTCTTGCGTCAAGTCTTACATCATACATCCTCTGAAACACTCGCTGGTTATATTTTTTAATGATTATGCATATCCAGAAATTCAAAACGCTTTATGGCTAGAATCCGGTTACTCATCAACTCCTAGTCGCTTTATGACATTCTATGTTAGGTATTTAATTAAATATTATTATAGTTATTATAGTATAATTCTTTTTTCAAATTTTATTTTAATAATAATTTTATAATTTCGTTAAATTAAATTAATAAAAAACATTCAAGCTCACAATTTCATTAAATTAAGTGTATAAAATAAATGAATGAAAAAACATTAAAGTTTTTAAAAGCTATGAAATATAAATTTAATATAATAATAACTATCGAAGAAGAGCTTTCGAAAAAAATATTGAACAGAGCACAAAAAAGAAAAGCAACAAAAATCGTATTAAAAACAATGTAAACATGATGAGAGGTTCATATGAAGAAATAAAATGTGAAGTGAAAGACTTGTCAAAGAAATGGGGGCTGGATTAGCGTTAGAATTATTTCTCAATAATTCTCATTTCTCTAAAGAAAAAAAAATTATAATGCATTTTTTATCATATAAAATTAAATTTGTACAAATATTTTTAGAAGGTTTACAACCACTGTATAAGTAAAAACGGATTCATGCCTTTAATGCACATGATTCATGCTTAATATGCATACTTCTTGGAAGGTTTTAATGATAAAAAATTGTTTACAAATTTTTAACACTCGAACTTGCCTTATTCTTGCTTAAGTAATAAAAGAAGACGCACAGATAAGAAACCACCCCGAAGGTGTTCATGCCAGATGTTTGAAAATATGCATACTTTCTCGGAAGATCGAAAGTATTTGAATGACCAACAATTTTTTGCGATTTTCTATTACTCTAACCGGCCAGCGGCTTTATCTTCACTTTGGTGATCTAAGAACCGGCTCCGATAAAAAGAAATTACACATGAGAATCAGCAGAATGCAAAACGATTTAGGGCTATTTTTCTTTTTCGATAATCCAAAATGGTTTATTATATATTGTTTTTGTAAAGTAGCAACATCTGTTATTGACAATTGTCTCATGAGTATTATTGACAGCTGAAGGGGCCTTAAAATTTTTATTAAAACAATTGAAAAATGTTAATTCAGAGCTAAGCTCGAAATTTCAACGGGCAATTAATGAGATATTATATAATAAGAAAGTAGACATTGATGTCATTAATTAAATATTTGCAAAATCCAGAATCTTTCACCAGTCAAAAAAAGAATGACTTCTTAGTTATTCTTCAAAAGCAGAAATATGTAGAATGGGAAGAGAAATTATTCGCAGATTATCTAATGGCTCGACAAATTTTAAGGACCCTCACGACTCCATTAAATCATTAGAAAGCATTAAAGAAATTGAAAATTTATCATTGACGCAACAAAAGAAAAAGAATTTACTTTCAGCCTTACAGAGAATAGTGTAAGAAAATCAACATCTTATGGATTAATGGAGAAAAAATTCAAAATATTTAAATCGACGGGCAAGAAAACCAATAATTTACACTGCCTATTTGAAGCCTTGTTGATTAAATCAACATCAACACAAAATGAGTGGAATTTTTCCACGGCCGAAATTTTTTTACAAAAAAAGAACGAGGATGTTGATTCTACTTTTGATGGTATATGTTTTTTAAAAGGTTATTTTAGGAATAACATACATTTTTTCATTCATCAAAATTTTTCGAGGATTCTTTATAAATTTGAGAAGTGAAGTCGAGATTCTCATTTCTCGAGAAATGAATACCTAGGCTGGATAGTGATTTCCAAATGAAAAGACAAAATATAATCAAATGACATTTTGATGAACTGGGGCTCCGTTATCATTTTTAAAATAAAGAGCAATTATTTAAAGTTCAAGTATTTTATAACATTAAGGATAAGATTTTAGTGCAAATAAATTGCCGGTTTATTGAAAAGCAAACAATTAAAAAATATTTTAGGTTTTTGGAACCTAATAAATCAAATGCTAAAAGACAAATATCCTAAAACATATTTACGGGCTAATTAAAATTTCAAATAATTCAAGTAATAACATAATTAAGAAATTATCTTAACTCAACAATGTCGATAAAACAGTTTTCCGACTTATGAACTTCAAAACAGTATTAGTTTAAAAAGTGTATACATCCTTTTTATTATTTTTCACTTTGCTAGTTACTGTCGCTAATGTAATGGAACATAAATTTAACAAATTAAAATTAATTAAAGATTATAAAATAAATTTAATCAATCAATCTACTCAGCGAACTTTCTATATAAGCAATTAAGCATGAAGCCCAAAAAATGTCATTGCAAGGCGTGATTGTAGAATTTGTAAATGTAATGGCGAGGAAGAAGGACATTTAAAACCAATTTATTAATTTAATTTTTGTAGCAAAAATTTGATAACTTTTGCATGTGAGCCAAATTATTCTAGTTACGGCACTGTATTAGTAACCGACTTGTATTTGTGTTATATAACACTGTCGCCAATTCAGTATTTTGAATTTTTAAAGTTTTCATTTGACTCACCATCGTAATAATAAACCTTTTACATATCTGTATATATCTATACAGAATAAATCTAATCTTATACCTAATTAATATATGATAAATTCAATATTTAATTACCCAGTTTACCCAAATCTTAAATCAAACTATGAATGCATACCTGAGCCAAAAACGCCGAGCAATTAAACAGCTTCCGTACTTGTGTTGTGTTCAGTAAACGCCGGCATTGTAACCAATCGGCCAAATGACCGGCCGATTGAAGAACAATAGCCATTGCTAGGTATGGCAAAGCTGATAATAAACCAGTCGACGATAATTCAAACATGAATATATCTAAAAAATAAAACTGTTATTAAAAAAAAACATTGATTGTAAGAAAATTGTTATTAAATTTTTGATGCAAACCTTTCATAAACGTCGGTAGCAATGTTAAGAGAGTGTAAAATCCCCAATTTTCACTAAAGTGAGCTGCGACAATAGCCCACACCGGACCCGACTTCAATATCTCCTTCCACGGATGTTTAACGAGTTTACCGCTACCATCGTGTCGGTTTCCTAATGAATCCTTTAAAAATTAGGCATAATATTATTTATATATTGATCTCTGTAGAAATAAGCATTAAATATAGAACAATAATAACTTGAATATATTTTAATTCTGACGGTGAAATCTTGGGGTCGAGCTCAGGTCCTTCTTTTACAACTCCCCACCATATTGCGAACCAAATTAAACCGATGATTCCTATGGAATTAAAAATATTTGTAAAATACTATACATATTGATGGGTAAACAATTTGTTATATAAATACCAAAAACATAGAATATGCTAGGCCATCCCAGCTTATCAGCTAATAATCCGCTCACAGGCATGGACACAACGGTTCCCACGTAGCTACCGCTGAATGCTATTGTGGCAAGTCGAGATCTTTCTAGTGGCGGAGCCCATCGAGCCCAGACCGCGTGGATACATGGATATGTGACACCTTCGAAGAGACCTTCCAATACTCTGATGGTAATCAAGAGAGGCGTGCTCATGTGTGCAAGAAGGGGAGTGACTAATGTTAGTAAAGCAGTAATTCCGATGCCGATTCCAAATACTCTAAAATAAGATAATGTACATAGTATATAAATACATAGTCAGTAAATGTACGATATTGATAATGATACAAAAGTTTTTTTAATTAACTCAACCCTTTCGATCCTTTCGGGATTACTGTCTAAATAGCAACGTATTATTTATCCTTAATGCAAGTACCCCACAACCAATTAAAAATGTATTTAATTCTTTCTTTAATGATGACATTGAATCTGGAAATTTTCGATAAAGTGTCAGAAACCGATTAATCGGATTTCAGCAACCAAGGTATGGGATAATAATTTAAAGTTTCATGATTATATTAGTTAAATGTTGCTTAATATTGACACAAAAGAAGTAAAAAAGTGAACGAAATGTACGGAATTTAAATGTGAATGGAATGAGATTAAGTAGACAATATAAAACATAGGTAGAAAGTTGGGGTATCCTGTTAGGTTACGGTGGTCTTGATTTAAATAAATAAATACTTACTTATTCCCTCCGAATCTAGCTGCCAACCATCCACCTGGTAGCTGAGTAACTATGTAACCGTAAAAGAAGGAACTCAACACTAAACCTTTCATATTACTATCCCAGTCAAACTCTGGGCCCTGAAATGAAATTTCCATGGATTATAATAGTGGTATAGTGATTTGAAAAAAATTGCAATAGTATTAAGCTTACATATGCGAGGCTACCGTTCGATAGGATCAAAGTTTTGTTCTCCGTCATTGCTACGATGGCTATCGAGAGATTCACCCTCAGAGCATAAACGTTGAAAAATCCGAAGAAGGCCAACGCCGCCACAACATATCGTCTCCGTTTCCAGAATTTCCATGTCGACAATTCTTGGTTGGCTATGTCCTCGCTGAAACACACAACATCATCTCTCGGTGTCATCATCGTGTTTACTGACCACTATCACAAAAGCAAATAATAAGTAACAGTAGCTGGTTCTCAAACTTGTTTCTTTTTGAAAAATTTTTAACAAAACATAACTTTAACAGACGTGGTTAAACGTTTGTTATTGTTTGTATTGATTCAATATGTACATAGATGTTTTAAGTATTTTAAAAATACGCTATGTAGTTTTTCCAATGAGTTTTTTACAATCAAACAAAAGTATCTTTTTTTGAGCAAATAAAATACTTCATGTTAAAATTTAACTAAAAACTTATATTATGTTGTTTTATATGAAGAGGCCGATTTTTTAATTGAGATATAAAACTTTATTTTTTAACTTCAATTTAATTAATCAAAGATTTACAGAAATAAAGTAAAACAGTGAAATTAAAATATTTTATAGCAATTGTGTTGCATCACTTCTAGTTTCTAACGTCATATCTGGATCTTTTGACATTTTTTCTAAATGTTCGGCTAACGTGTCTTCAGGGACATCATTTAGGAAGGAGAGGCAGGTGGGGACATTTGTCCCCCCCTAAATTTGGCAAGAAAAATGCATGTCATTTAATAAACTAGTATGAATTTTAATGAAATCGAAAAATTTAAAAAACGACTCTTGCCCCTCCCCTTGAAAAAAGCTGAAAATATATCTTTTTTAAATTTTTAAATTTTAAACTAAAAAATCTTGGGTTATCCACCAAAGAAAATCTATAGAAAACAGTCTCGAATCTATCCCGAAAATATTTTTAAAAATATGCCATTTCAGTAAAATTATTTTGGAATACATTTTCACCGATAAATATATATTTTTACTAGTGAAAATATAATTTATCTGGAAGGTGCTAGTACAATTATATGATTTCAACTTTTCCATATGTAGTAATATATATATTTGCATACGTATCACAATTTATTTACTTGCAATGTATAAATGTGAATGTGTATTTATTGTTGAAGTTAAATTTTCACTAGTGAAATCCAAATACATTTTCACAAGTAGATATATATTTAACTGGCAAAAATATATTTTAACTGAAATTATATGCTGCTCTATAATGTCTATGAAATTCGATTCCAAAGAGTTCTATTTTTGGATCATTATTATTTAATCTATACATAAATGATTTAATCTTATGCAAACTTGCAGGAAGGATTCAACTGTATGCTAATGATACAGAGCTAATATATGACTCTAAAACATACAAAGACAAAGAGTGATTTGATCCATATTAGTGAATGGAATGTTAATGAAAAAACCCAACTATTGATATTACAATTACTGTAAATAATTATCTAATTACAAAGAGTGATTATATAAAATTCTTAGATCTACTTTTGGATCAACATTTAATTTTTTATAACCGTATTGATTGAATCAAAAATGTATACAGGTTTTAAAATATAGTATTGTATAAAACTAAATTAAACATTTATTATTCACATATTTATTGTCATCTAACATATATGTCTGGCATTTGGGGATTTACAAGCATATTTAGAAAAGAGCTACATAATTATAAAATTAGATCTGCAGATGATTTACACATCCCTAAAGCATTTTTTGTAAAGTTAGGCGCAAATTCTTAAAAATATATTGCATTTAAAACATTTAACGATATAAATATTTTAAGTGTATTTATTATATTGTATATCTGTATATGTATATCTATTCAATTTATACTTTTAATGTATTTAATAGTAACCGCAGTGTGAGTTATTTCTTACTCATGCAAATTACGTAAATAAATAAAAAATAAAAAAAAATTGACAGTTGCGAAACGTCTATTTGCTGTTCAAACTCAAACCTAACCTAATGGTAGTTCTAAAACTAATTATAGTTTTATATATTTCATTTAGTCAAGTCCAAAAATACAAACTAATCCAACTCATCTCTCAGGAGAGAATAAGCGGAAGAATAAGAACATATAGCTTGTATACATTTCGATACTAAAATATGTTTTAAAAATATGATAGATATTCTTACCGACATTAATATGTATTTTTGATATGAGAGTATTGGTCAAAGTGTATTTAAATCGAAGTTTGGTCAATAGGAGGGCGCAAAAACAATTATAACTTCTCAGAAGTCAAAAATTCACGTCAAAGCGTTCCCACTGCGACGGCAGGATTTTATTGGATTTTTGACTTCTGAGAGGGGATAATTGTTTTTTGCACTCTTCTATTGGTCAAAATTCGGTTTAGATATGCTTCATTCGATTCATACTTATTGTAAGTCGTAATATTGTTATAAATGTCTTAATATGAACGCTAGTTAAATGTGCGTTTCCACTGCGACGGCACGTGTATTTTAAGCAGTGACGTCATTATTTAATTTAACAAATTACCAACTTCGTATTAGCGCCCCCCTCAATATTGCGCCTCGGGACATATGCTCTCCTCTGCCCCCCCCCCCGCTACGCTTTTAATTTAATAAATTTATCGAACCAGCGTCTTACAGTTTTAACTAATAGTACCCTCACCAAATCCCAAATTGTGTTCAAGTTTGAACTCAAACAAAAAATGGATACGTGAGATTTTTACCGACTATAATAAATAGGAGTACAAAAAAACATTTCTGATAGCAAATAAGAAAGAAACAACACCCTCGTAGTATAAATAAAATATACAGTTATTGAATACGAACGTATTGTTCCAATTACAGTTCATTTCCGACAAATTTCCGATAAAAATCAGCCACTCGGTCATAATTTACTATATTATATTTACTATTTATGATATTGGTTATTGTTTATTACTTTCTTATATGTAATATTATAAAATGGAAAATATATTGATTTAATATGCTTAAAGTAAAATATTATAAACTATAAATTACATATTCAATAGATAACGTGATAGTATCATATTTATTTCCCAGTAAAATTGATTAAATGTGTCATAATGCATATGGTTAATAGTTTGACAATGAAGTGATATAATATACAAATTATTTAATAGTTTTTTAGTATTATGTAATATACAAAGGTAATTATCCTTTATTTATTTAGCCCATTTATATATAAAGCTAATTCTAATGTATGTATTAGCTTTAAATATGTGTAAGTCGTATGAAAATGTGTAATAATATTTATTTTATATTTAATTTCGCTGTATTAGAATTGTTTAAATAAAGCAGAATGTTTATTGAACATGAATATATATTTGTAGAAAAAATGAGTTTGTAGTGTAATACTTTAATAGTAAACTATTATGCAATCAATTGCCATTTTGGATATAAGAGTAAAACTGTACCATAAAAAATATAATAAATAATCACATGCACGTAAGGTAATTGATTCCAAAACCATTGATCCTTGAGCATAATAAGTACATAAAACAGGTTTGTTACTGCCCGTGCGTTCATTACATTTGTACATTTTTACTGCCAAGGTAAGAATGTTAAGAATTTTTAGAAACATTTCCGCAAATAGGGAACCTCTGACATAACTGCCTTAAAATTAATTGCTTAGATAGCTTCTGACTAGGGTCAAAGTTATCGAATGTAGATTAAATGTATATATTAAAAACGTACACATAAAAATATATTATTATGTACAAAGGTTCACGTAAAATATTTATGAAATAATAACTGACAACTGGAATTTTCAATGACAACTCCTTTCTATATTTAAAACTAATCAGGAATGCAGCAAATCGTGACAATTACACCAGACTATCAGCAATGTTCGATATATAAAATACGATGTCGAAATTATTCATAGCAAAAAATCTGATTGTGTTAACATCTAAACAATTCTAATACCTCTCTATACTGCGTATGCAAGAGTTAAGCTATTGTATATAATAATAATAATAATAATTTAAAATACTATTATATATCTCTATACTATAAATATATGGCAATTATTACTAATTATCCCACATTTTTATACATTTACTCAAATGAAAAAAAAATAAAAAGACTACGTTTCGTTAAAACTTATATATATAGCAATTAAAACATTCTGGATTTTTTATAACTTATATAAAGTATGTAAAACTAAACGTTTAAGAATTGCCATATACATTCGAAGCAAAACTTAAAATTACACCCCCCCTCCCGCCTCTTACCCCTTCAAAACGTATCGAAAACTGTGATATTTTATGTGAACTAACCAGCACAAACTATAGAAAACGTCTCCAATTTATATTTTATATTAAATTTTCCGTTATAACTTGACAGGCGTAAGCCCAATGTGTTACAACGGAGTAAATCTGTACCAACTGAGTAAGTCAATCAGATATAATGAATACTTACAACAAAGTATTAACCACCAGACTGAAAGTCTGGGAATCGGTGACATCTATATTATTAATTATAAATTGTATAATCAATAGACGTCATTGCAGTTGGCGCCGGTTTTTAATAATAACGCATTTTTTATAAATAAAAAATTGAGAGTCGCTGCCGGGACTTGAACCTGCAACCTGAAAATTACTAGTCTGAGACGTTACGGACTACGCTATTCCATCCTTAATATAGTACATAAGTTGACTCATACAAGAGCTGTAAATATAATTAAAAAATATTTTTTTGGAATACTAGACCATTTTGCCAAGGAGCTCGAAAATGTTGGTTATATCATTATAAACCGATTTCTGCAAAAAAATATCGAGATAAAATTACTCGCCACTACGGTAGGATATTTTACTTTTTTTGTACAAAAATGGATTAGCTGCAAATATTACGAATATAATTGTTCATATTCTTTAAATATTACGACAATTTTTTTAATATCACGTTTATAACTTGTCATTTTAATTAGAAAAATATCGGGACCACTCGTTATTGTTGCGACAAAATAAGTCGTGAAATACTTGCTAAAAGGGTCTCATAAAATTAATTTATTTTGGACTTTTTTTCGTTTATGTTAAGCAACCGGTTGCTTATCTGAGCAAATATTTATTAATAGTTTCAAAAGCACTTGCATAAAAAAAAATGGGACTTAATTTGTACAATTAGAATAAAGGGTCAGTGCATTTCTACGGATTTACAAAATTTGCTGTTTTCGAATTATTGTTACGCAAAAAGTCTGGTTCCACCCCAAATCATCGAGACTAGTCAGACGATCGAGATGCTAGGCTTCCCTAATTTATATTCGGGTATATAAGATACTTTAGTCATGCAGATTTTTTTAGAACTTTGCTTCCGAATAATGACAATGAGGTAAATTGACCGATGCTCCGACCGTCGAATTGAATACCAATAGATCAACCTAATCTTCGAGACAACTATGACACATACACACATACATTACATAAATTGTAAGGCTAAATTTAAAACTCTTGTTTTTTAAAAATTAAAAAAATATAAGAAAAATAAAAATGCTTGTTCCTAAGGCGCATTCACAATTTCAGATGATATGCGACCTACTATGTAACAGTAGTAATTAAACAGTAAGCTTAATAAGGAATGTATCGCAACGTTGTGGTTTCCTGATTGGCTTCTACAAAAATAATCATGAACAATGAATTTTCATCAGAGGGACCAGTTTTATATGAAAATAATAAATATGAAGGATTGAAAATAATTCAAGTGTTCGCTGGTCCTTCGATCCACGATAATACGACCTTTCTACGTGTGTCAAAGTCGTACGCGAAGAAAGAAAAACATTGAGAATTTAAATATGTATTTTTAATGTTCATTTATGCTCAATTTACGCTATTTATTTTTTTAGATTGTGACATTTACACGGTAGTAGTTTTTCACTTGTGTTAAAATGTTAATCATACATCAACTAATATAAATTACTAATTATCTTCACTCATCTATATGTGCTTTAAATTTTATCAAAATATACATACTTTTATGTATTTTGAATTATTAATGTCTATTCCTAAGTATCTAATACAATTTTGATTCTATATTTTTATTTTAAGTAAAATTTTAGTTCAATAATGTGACTGATTCAATTTTTTTTGCTTTTAAGTTAGATTTCTACTGGTATAAATAAGTAATTTTAACTACTTTAAATATAATGAACAAAAATTATTTAGCTTCTGATTCAATACAAATGAAGACCGGACATTTTTTATTGTATAGTATTTTTTTAATTATCGTATTACCTATGATTATAATAATTACAAAACGCCATCAGATAAACTGTTTTTGTGAAACGTTTTTCAAGGTTGTGAGAAACCAGCGATGTATCAAAGAGTATACACGTTTAGAATTACAGAGCGTAACGACACAATACTTTCGATATGCATACGCAGACCTGCATAAAAAATACCAAGGATACTCTTTTAAAAAATCCTCAAAGCGTCCGATACGCCGCATTATCTATTTTATTGATAAAAACCTCGAAACGAACACCATCCAAATGGAGTCCATCTTTAGCTAGCGAACACGGCCGGTACATTGAGCAGATTTCTAAGATAATTATCTGGTGAAACGGTGTCACAAGAAACAACACTCTTTACGTTTTACGATAACGATACGAGCAATATTGTACACACACTAATGATTCATACATGTATATTTTCAACGGACGTTGACAACGAACAATTGATGTATAATGGAATTTTTTGAATTGTTTTGTCAAAGCAATGATCTGCTTGAAAAGGAAGGGATCATAAAAATGACATTTTTAATGATATCGATATTATAATAAAAGCAGCAATGTGTTATTGATTTTATGCATTTGTAAATAAAACAAGATAGCATAAAAATGATAAGGATCATATATAAAAAGATAATTTATTGTTATCGATAACAATGCAATATGCAAATATTTATTATATTTTGCGGCAGTTTTATTTCACTATCAATTTATTGTTTAAGACGTTAAAAGATCAATTATTTTTTTAGGGTTACAGTTCAATTTAGTATTTAAAAAGTTAAAGATTACGACAATTTGGTATACTGTACTCATAAACAGATATTTGTCTTGTAGGTAATATTGGGATTTAGATGCGCAACAAAAATTTTCAAAAATGGGCCGCGAGCGTACAAAAATATCGCAAGCCTAAATTAAAACAAATGTGATAACTAAGTTTAAGGCTTAATTTAAATCCCTAAAAAAATTAACGTTTTTGAAAAAAAAATTTTTTTTAATAAAATAAGTAACATTTCTAGCTGGTTTAATATTTTATTAATGAATATTTTAAATAGATCGTATCTTTGTAATAATATAAATAATATAATATGTCTCACTGGGTTGAATCTCATTATCAATAATCAATAAACTACTAAGAAAATAAACGTTACACTTTTCCCCTCATCGTCTAATATGAAATGGAATCAATTCGCCAAAATATACAATGGAAAATCATATATTTATAATATAAGCATATTTTGAGAAGCAGTGGAATGTTTAGTTATCGATGAAGTGCTAATTGTTTTAAAGTGTATAGGCACAGCGTCTTAAAAGTATTAACTCTACGATTGTATATACGTAGATGATTGATATTATTTTAAGCAATGCTTAATCTATTTGGGTTAAGGCTAATTTTTTAGAGTGAATTTGTCATCGTTTCCTTTTATGATAAATGTATTTCTCTCTAAAGAAAATAAAATAATTTTATTATTTATTTCAGTGGTATAAAAGTCTGGAGTAGATAAAATATCATAAGAGCACTTAAACGTTAAAGAGATTACTCTGTAATAAGTTGTCGAAATACTTAAACAAGTGATAATCTGTAAGCGAAATGCTAGATGAGAAATTTTCTATAGTCTAACTCGTATATCGTGCAATGTGTGGTCACGCATTGTCGTGCAGGAGAATTGGACCTTTTTTGGTAGTCGCAATTTTTATTACAATGTGTAGCATTTTGCTGACAAAAAAACGTACTTTTTATCGAATTACAATACAACTTTTGAAATGGATCGTTCTATTAAATAATTACAGAACAAACTTTGTAACTGTAAATATTTTGGTTTTCATTAAATTCGTGTGGCATCCATTTTTTTTTACTAGCAGTTTCAAGTGCTCCTGAACATTATGAAGGGTCCAACCAGCAGAACCATTTACTCTGAAGTCATTAAAGCGATCACTTAAAATATTTTGAAAAGGAAATAAGCAGCATTTTGGCAAAATAAGACTATTCAATACAACAATTGCGTAATAATTAGATATTTCACAGACCTTCTATATGCTAGCACATTAACAACTACCATTTTGTGCGTAAACGATGCGCGATAAACAATGCGTCTAACCTGCGTAAGAACCGCTATCATCATCAACCCCGCCCACACACTCTTTGATTGCATTGCATGGCACTGCGCTGAAAGAAACACTTACATACAGGTTTCACCAAAGACCATGATTCACTCCATACTGAGGAACAAGGAGACATGGTCAGCTTGGCAACTCGTGCATAATGATGAAGAAAGAAGAAGCGGGGCGAACTCGCATCACAGCTCCCTAGCACTGCGCAATAAAAGGACTGAATATCCCTAATCACTGAGGCGCTAGAAAAGCGTAAGACCATCTACTTTCTCGAAGCCATAAATGCGTCAACGCAGTGACTCCGAGTTGGTCTCAAACTACCAACAGCTGAAAAAATATACTGGCGGTGCCTTTTGAAGGTTTCCCCCTTGGAAAAAATCTACCCCTTGTAGTAACGATCTTCGAAGTTTCACCATGCAATTTCTCTTCTTCAATGCGTGAATTATAAACCGATGCAATTGGCCCATCGACATGCGCATCTGTGATTTGACAGAGCTGTCTTAAATCAAGAGTATAAAACTTTGTCACACGGTTCACTGATTTGAGACAAGAGACGAGCTCAGACAGCAAACCGAGAGAGACCCGCATGCATCACTTCTCCATAAGCACTCTACGAAGTACAATTCGGCACTATTTATCTTCTGTGGCAATTTGTACATAATAGAAATAAACCGATGTTTTTTGGCTACAAAGTCACACCTCTTTAGCCTCAAAATCCGAAATATTACTAACGCCTAACTTATGTTGTGTATAGTTCTGATTCGACTAACGACTTTAGTAGGTCGTTATCAACTGAAGAAATGATATCATTCCTCAGAACCATTAGCTAATTAGCTGTGCAGTGTTAATTAAAAAAAAAACTAGCTCAAAATTCTACCCATTTTTTTAACCAACTTTTTCAAAAAACACGTTAGGTAGTCATCGATTAATCCAACACACATTAGTTTATTAATAATTTAATGTCTTGAATAAATATTTGTCAGTAATATAACAATCGTCATTTCGGCGTATTGTCTGTTTAGAATTCCACCTTTCGACATTCCGACATTTACAAATTTCGCAATAACCATTCACCGGTAAATGTGATGCTACATTGAAATTTTGATAAGTTAGGCAACATGTGTACTGAAAATACTGAGAATATGTTTATGTATACATATATTTTAAACCCAAATGTCAAAGTATAATTAAATATTATTCGTAATTTAAAATCAATACGAAATCGGATTTTTGCGTACAAAAATCGTATTGCATAGTAAATATTAAGTTTAATATTGGAGTGATTTTATAAATTTTATTTTATTGATATTTTTATAATAAAAAACCATATAAATAAAATATGATCCTAGAAGTTTAATACATGTAAACAATGTCCTGAGAAACTTAAAATTTTTAAACCATTTTTAACTGCAAAAAAAAACATTAGTTAGTACTAATATACAGTAGGGAAGATAATATCTGAATTATTCTACAAATTTAAAAGTAAAATATAATAGTATGTATGTATAATTAAACATGAATAGGCCATTAATGTGATTTAAATTGTAATAAAAAATACGTGAACCTATTTAAACTACATTTTAGTTTGGGAAATTCAAGATGACTTCTAATGACATGGTAATAATTATGCCTATTGCTTCATCCAAAAGATGCATAGCGTATATCATTAGTTATACACCTTTCAAGGTCACCTAGTTTTTATAATTCCAAAGTAATAAAACTTTCTTTAGAACAAAAACCTCAACTTCTATTTAAGGGGTCTTAAAACTATCTATAAGTTCTAAAAAATATTATACAAAAAATAGGCTATTTCCGTGTGACATTGATTATTAAATATAAACAATTTGTTATGCAACAGAAGTGTTATTTGCAGGTATTATTAATTTGGTATGGGGAAATATATACTATATATTAATAAACCATTTTTTTGTGCTTAGATTAAAATTTATATGTAAGACATTAAAAGTTTTGTTTTTCTTAAAGTATTGATATTTTATTACAGTTAGATTTTTATATTTATTTCCTAATGATAATTTTATTCATTTCGTAAATAAAAACGGTTTTCAAATAAGTTCTACATGTTTTTTAAATATGTATGTTTTGATAAATGTTAAGGTAAATAAAATAAATGTTATGGTTTTTACATTAATGTAAATATTATAAAAGTTAACAAATAATTTAGGTTATCATTAATGAATAAAATCAGAATGCTATTTTCATTCTTCACACAGACAAAAAGAACAGATTGTTAAATTCTCATTTATATGTAAAATTAGCGAAAATATTTTCAATTGAACATTAAAGTGTTATATGTATATAATATATAAATACCCTGAAATTTTCGCTGCGCCACTAAATATCTATATATATATTTCTTAAGAAATAAGAAAGTGTTTCAAATTTCGTGACTAATTTAGCACTGGTATTTTATTTATGGACAAAATGACAGATTATTAATAAAACAACCAAATTTTAAGCTTTTCGCGACAGTTTTTAGTACATTAGCAGCAAAACATTGAAAAATGTTGTGCTGCGCGGCTTATCCAAGGCGCATCACAGGTAAAATTAAATAAAAGCTATTTGTAAAGAAAAAATAAGTATACGGACAGAAATTTAATTTTAAAATTGTTGCAGTGAAATATAATTTAAATTAAAAATTAAATTTATAATTAAAAAATACTTGAATTAAATTACCGTCACCGAGCATTGATTGTTGTTAACGCCCTTAGCAGCTTTAAAACGAGCTTTATTAAATATACAGTGCGTATTCCAACGCTCCTGCAAAAAGGCACTAGGATACAAATAAGAATACGACCCGTACTTTTTAGAATTCTATCCAACAACAAGGAGTACTTCGCTTCAATGAGCCATATTCGAGGACGCTACGAACTAACGTATCGTACAGAACGCGAATCGCCAATAAAGGATTGAAGTGACACATTTTAACAAAACCGAGTTTTGGCGATGTGCATATAAAATATTCATCCATGCTAATAGATACATTTTAAACTATATATACTATATGTTACTTAAACAATTATTTATTTTCTCTATACATGCCTAAAAAAATAATATTTTGAATGCGATCAGTATTTAGAAGTAAAAATAAGAGCAATATCTTCTGAATAAGTTAATGATTTTTTACTATTATTATTTTGACTAAAAATGATGACATTTTTAATTTACCGATTGAAAAGTTGAGTGGCACTAAAATGAAAAAGGATGATTTGCAAATTTCAACTTTGTTTCCAATTTCTATATATACAAATAAACAGATGGGTAAATAGACCACTTTGAACTTTTTCTGCTTCAAAAATAAGATAATTAAATAATAAATATTTAAAAAAACTGAATAAATATAATGTTTTTCAACACTTTTGGTTTGGCAATATATTAAAAATGTTTTAACTGCATTTTTATTACTTATTATGATATGGAAAACACAGATAACATTTAATAAATTCAGTTTTTCAGTTATTATTCTAATTATATATTTTTCAATAAAAAACTGAAATTTTTTGTAATATTAGTCGTTACAAAAGTTGTGCTTATTAGTATTTGTTTTAAGATTTTTTAACGTAGAAATACCGAAAGTCTGACCAAAAGAATCTGATAGATTTCTTTGTGAGAAAGATTATTTTTACACGGCTGAATTCAGCGAGTAGTTGTACGAAATAAGATATGTCGTATTTTTAGCGAAAATCTTGTCATACGTGTTATACATATATAATTACAAAGCACTAGCTTAAAGTAAAATACCCAAAAATTTCGCACGGCACGACGAAATTAGTTTCGTTTTTTTATAAAACTAACTACATTTATACATTTTTTGTATGCACAGATATTTGTATTTAGAGAATGACATGTTTAGGAAGGCTCACCATATTTATGAAAATCTAAGCCGGGACAGTTAAAAAGAAAAAATGTCATCTCAGAAATTTTTACTTCTTGTGATGCTAAGATATGTAGGTTGGAATGCGGTATGCTAGAGAGTGCTAAAAAAGGGTCATCTCGAAAAATTTTGTGAAAGACCGATGGTATGAAACCGAGACAAGGTCAAACCTATGTTTTTGTTATCTGAGGTAACATAATGTTATCTTGCAGGGCTGTGGAGTCCTTTGAAATTTTACCGATTCCGATTTAAGCAATTTTAATAAGATTCATTTTTTGCCAGCATATAATTAATAGCAATGAAAATAATGTCAACAATTGCAAATGATATAAAAAAGGAATTATAAAATCATTTAGCAAAAAAGGCCATGTGTACCTAATCCACCTTTATTGACTTATATATAATGATATATTTAAAAAAGTAAGTACAAAAAATAAATTTAATAAAAAAAATCATAAACAATATAGGTAAGGTAAAAGAAAAAAAATCGGTGATTTAAATTGAATTAGTCTTAATAATTGTTTCTAACAAGTCAGCGTTTATGGAAGCTCTTTAACCCTTTGAGTATCGCCGTACATGTACGGCGGTCGATCTTTCACTGTTTTGAGTTAATAAATAAACAAAACAAAAAATATTTTATATTAATTTTATAAAAAATATTGAAAGCCTCTATATTGATATAAAAAATCACAAAAGCCGAATAATATATAATAAATATTTAAAATAAATTAACGAAAATTGTACTAGATAGGTGTTAAAATAAATTATTAAATTATACTTTCAAATCACTGATGTTTTTTTTATAATTTACTATAAATAACAATAAAAATAATTATGGAAAAATACGTAAAATTATCCCACTACCAAGTGTATACTAGCAAATTAACAAATGTTTATAAATTAACTAACTACTCAAAGGGTTAATCAGATTTGATTATATTAAACGAGGAAAATAAACGCTCTTTAGCGTAGTCAACGTGTTAAGGAAAATTATAAAAAGGTGTCGGAATCAATCGATCCTAAAGATTCTGTTTTATAGGCGTGTCACAAAAATTTCAGAGACTACTACTTTAAATGGTCAAATGATGTGTATGTTAAATGGAAGTCATATCAAGTATAAAACAAACTTGAGTAATAATAAAATTAAAAGCAGTTTTGTTTTATTTGAGCTTAGATATTTGAGTGGATTAATATGTCAAAGCTTTTCTCCATATAAAAGTAACATATTTTTGATTTTATGTATTTTGAAAAAATAAATTAAATAAATAAACAATCATATTCGCATTCAGAGTCCTAGAGTATGTTTAAATTAATGATTTTATATGTTGACCAATGTAATCGACCCATAGCATATGTTAGTATAATTTCCGTTAAAACATCTCACAGAAACATCCACTAATCATGACTAATTATTCTCGTAGAAAAAACAGTCGAATAAGTGGTTTATTACGCCATACAGACGATATGCACCCAACATTTACAAACATATGCTAACGATGCGACATTGAAAATCAGCCGGACATGTCAAGTTAAAATGTTCTGTGATGCATTAAATCAGTTTCTGATCTTTCTGCTATAGTACCTCATGCTGAATTTCCTCTTCTCAGTGGCGTTATATGTGGTACCAGCCTGGTTCTTGATCTCCATGGACACTTGGGGACCGGACTCCTCCATTTTCGCTATCAACTTTTTAACAACACCCGGTGCACATGTTCAAACAAAGGTGTTCAGGTGAAAACGATGCGAGATCAGTAGATGCACATCCAATGGTACTGTTTCTGGTAACTGGGTCGTCGGAAGCGACTGAACACTTGTGTAGAAATCCGATCGGCATAATAGAAATCGAAACCGAGCAGGGGACACGCGGAGAGAATTATTTGTTTGAGGTGTGTGTGGGAGAGAAAGGTTTCGAGAAGCGGTGTTGCGCGCTGGGAACCGCCGAGTCGACTGAATCGATTCAACAGGTTGGACGACGGAAGTACTCTATCGGTGCAGTGGCGTGCGCGCGTGAAATTGTTGGAAATTGACGGAAAAAGAAATCTGCGAGGTGACCCAGAGAAAAGCGCGCGGTTCAATTGTTTTTTTGGGAGACGACTTGGTACATACTTGGAAAAGTGAAATTAAATAAAAAAACACAAATGATATTTTTTGTTTGTTTTTGAATTAGAATTTTTAATAATAAAAAAGAAATCTACGGCCTGTACCTAAAAAAATTAAAACTTTTCCAGTTAATGTCTTAAAAGTTGCTTAGATGCATCTATTATAAAAGCTTAAATGTTTAACATCAGTGAACTGCTACAGCGTAAATGTCAACCAACAGCTAATGGGTAATATTTACAAAAATATTATCCTCAAAGTTCACGCTGTTTGAGTAATTGTATTTTGACATTTATTTTGCGGAAAGTGGCAATTTAAATCTAAATAACAAAAAATCTACAGCATATTTTTAAGACCTTGGAATAGTTGTTTTTAATCGAATTATTTGCTCTTTGGATAATTAGTTTGTTTTATAAACATACACGAGGTAGTTTGATTTATTATTATTTATATAAGTTTATCACTTATAATAATAGCAACTTGATCACGCTTTGATAGTATTTTACTATGACTCCACAAAAAATATCTGACAAGTAGATTTTATTTAATGTTTATCTTTGCCTGTAATACGACAGTCGTTGACAGCCCAATGAGTTACAACGGATTAAACACAATTAGACACCAGACTGAAATCAGTGACATAATTTTCTTAATAATAAACCTTCATTACAGCTAAAGACCGATTTTTTAAATTATTTTTTACGATATTCATCTGTGAAGTTTGAAAAATTTAGGAAAACTGTAATAACGCTCGGTTATGTATCATTCATATTCAGATTTTTATTACAATATTACGACTTACAATAAGTGGGAATCGAATGAAGCATATCTAAACCAAATTTTGACCAATAGGAGAGTGAAAAAAATGTACAAATGCCCCGACCTACCCTCCCCCCTCTCCAAATGACACCCCTGGCGGTAAACTTGCAAGAATTAGATAGATTTCTGTATATAAAAATGAGTAAAAAATATTTATTTTTCCTTATTTTAATATATATTATCGAAAAGTTGACTTTTCTATTTTTTCCAGGATTTTTTCACAGTTGAAAGGTAACATTTGTGATTTTATATTATTTTTTTTTAATTTTTATAAACAATTTTTTTTTCTATTATATCCAAATTGTGATTTTTTAATATTTTTAAATAGTCGCATTTTGAAAAAAATGGTGGATAAGGTCGGAATAGTGTAATCCGTGCGATCATAACATGTTATCTCCGCGGGTTCGAGCCACGGCAGTGGACTCGAATTTTTATTTATAAAAATGGGCTATTATTAAAAATCGGCCCCAGCTGCAAAGTAACAGCAATTGATAATAAATTATAATACACATTATAATTTATAAATAATTGCATAGATGTCACCAATTTAAACTAACAAGTCTGGTGGTTTTAATACTTATTTGTAGGTACTCATTATATCTGATTGACTTATTTAGTTAGTACAGATTTACCCCGTTGTAAAGTATCGGGCTTACGCCTGTCAGATTACATCGGAACATTATAAAAAATAAGGCTGGGCAGCAAAGTTGAGATATTTACAAGATATATTTTTAAATCAAATTTTATATCAATGTGATTGAAACTGCAGCAGTTATCGTGTCCTCAAAAAACGCAATAACTGTAAAAAATATTTATATTATAAGACTTTTTGTCTTTTTCTATTATATATAATTATGTTTAATGGAATTACGATTTCTTTATATTTTTGAATAGCAGCAATTTAAAAATATGAAAGCATATCAGGCTGTCTAGCAAATTTGGCCGCGATATTTATTAGATTTATTTAAATAAAATGTTTTATGGTGATTCGATTAAAATTATCGCAGTTATTGTGTTTTCAAAACGCGTTAAATCCAGTATAAATAAAAAAAATATAATAAAATATTTTTTTAAATTTGAATTTTTATTTTATTGACTTCCTTACATTTTTTTAGAATTTCTTAGGCGTATACCCTATTTGCGCTAAGACAGTCAGTTCGAGAGCTATCCATTTCATCATTATTCATAATTGAGAAAGAGATGGCAAGTTTGGGTTAACGCCCCCACTATTAGCTCTAACTTAACTTAGCTTAACTAAGATATTTAAAATATCTATTTTTGAAACAACTTTCACGTAAATAAAATTAAAACTGTGGCAGTTAACATGTCCTCAAAAACGGTTAAGTCTTACAGAAAGTTGTATTTATATTATTAAAATATTTTTTTAATAATATTTCTAATTTAGAACGTTTTTGACCGCTATACAATTTTTAAACGGAGTTGCGATTTTTTTAATAACCGCCATTTTGAAACAAGGTGGCGAATTTGGCTGTCTTACGAGCTAAGCCGAGATGGTTGCCTATGTTTACTGAAATTATTTTTTTCTGAAAAATTGATCTTTTTAATATCTTACATAATAATTATTAAAGTTTTAAGAGAGATCATCATATTTATAAACTTAAAAAAAAACATATGTATATAATTTGTAAACACAAATCTACCCGGTTCTTGCTGTCTTGGCGCAGATTATTTGTTAAAATAATGTAATAATTTTTGCGAAGATTAGGAACGTTTAAGATGGATTGTTTTTTGAATATTTTTTTAATATATGTACTTTTTATATTGAATTTGTGTCATAAGAAGAATAACGTTGCGCCACTGAACCGTAAATTATAGAGAGCAACGTACGAGCTTTGGGTGGACCGAGACAATCGAAAAAGTACATCGACATTGTTAAAAAAACTTTATTTAAACTAAATCGTAAATATTTATATTAAAAAAATAATAATAAGAGTTTTAAACAAAAGTTTATTTTTTAAATTAAAATGAAAATAAAGTTTAAATTAAATTTAAACATGAAGAAAATCAATAATAAAAATTAAAACTTGTATATCAATATAAAATTTATTACATATATAAAACGTACGTAAATGTTATTATTTGCAAGTTTTAAAATAAATAAAAGTTTTTTTCCGAAATAATAAAATTAATAAATCTATTTATGTGCCATTTATACTTCTTTCTTTAAATTTGGCGATAATACTCACGAAGTATGTGAAAAAAGTGGAATATAACGATAATGTGTCCTCGCCCGCTCACCAACACTGTTGGCCATTTGACGAGTGTGGCCACAACTGACGTTTTATTGGCCATGCTCTAATGCACATCTATGTTGCAGAGGAAATGATTTTGCGTTAGCTTTTAATTATTCAGACAACCGATTTACGGCAAAAACGTGGCAATAATATAAGTTTAATATTTAAAAACAAGTATTAAAACCGGGAAAAATAAAGATTCGTTAAAACAATTACTATATTCTTAAAATTATGATTAATTAAATTTTAAATACATTAACTTTTACGAGACCATGCTATACCGCTTTGTCAGAGAATTTTGTAAGAGAGAGATAGGTGAGTACATCGGACGGTGAGTATGTCTCCTTTTCTCTCAAACGGATTCGCTTGTGCGTGTGCTATCGAGATGTACAAGCGCATGTGACAGAGCGAGAGAACTAGAGTAAGGTGCCTCAAGCTCTGACGCGCGCATCTGATGGCATTTTAATCTTGTGTCAGTATTTGTTTGCCTGTCGTCGGGAGATTAACATAGAAACGCAGAATATTCCTGTTTTTCGACCTAACAAATATATTTCATATTTTTACTTTGTTAATTAATTTTAATATGAACTAACTTCAATTTAAATAATATTTATAGCGATGGGCGAAAGATATAACGATTCGGATGAATCAGATCTCGAATTTGAAGGTGTAGAATTTTTCTCGGATAACGAAGACGTGATTAAAATGGTCAAATCGGAATTAGGGGAAGATTATTACAATTACAAAGTGAGTACATTTCACATTTACATTTGAAATTATTATTTATAATAAAAGCAGTAATAACAAATTTCCATCATTTATAGTTCATATCAATTATGTCAGATTCATCAGATTGTTATGCAAATACAGAAAATCCGTAGAATGTAATTGTATGATATTTTAGCGACGGGAGCTGACAGGTGACAATTAGACACAAATTGAGCTGCTGCAGTAGTATTTTTTAATGCCAATTTATATATGTTATATGTAAGAATATTATTACAGTCACAGTGAATGAGGCAGTAGGCCGGACTCGCAACCAACCGTTGCGAGCCCGCCAAAGTTTGTCAGTGGAGAGAGAGTCCATCACGCCAGTGTTACCAGAATGCTGCCAAGTTTTGGCCATAATGAAATCTATATAAAAATATGACAAATATATATTCTTTTGCAGGATACTTTTATATCGAAGTCGAGGTATTTTTAGTGCTCACGTCCTCTATATTCGCTTTTTTGTTTGGTTTTGCTGTTAATATGTGCAACAGAGTCTTGTTTCAAAAATATTCACACGGCTCTGTTGCTCAGGGGCAAAGTTTGTAACACAAATAGTAAAGACGGTAAAAACAAACGACCACCGTTAATTATTTTTTTTAACAGAACAAAAAGCGAAGTTGATCTAGGAGACAAAATATTTTTGCGTACGGGCGACAAGGGGGTAGGCATTCAGAATATTTATGGATCTCATTGATATTATAGCTTTCAATGCATGGCATATAATTATACGATTTATAGAATTTTTAACTATTTGTAATATTTATAATTAAAAAACACATTGCGTGTGATGGCGTACAGGTTATCACTCGATAGTCGTTAGTCATTTAAAAAAGGTGTTGCCGGTAGCGGCACATGGTAAACAAACCCGTTAAATCAATCGAATCGTCTGTCTTCGCGTCGAGCCACAATGAAGATCGAGGAAGTGAAAAGCACGGCGAGGACAGCCAGGATATCGGCACACAGCCATGTCCGCGGTTTGGGCTTAGCGGACGGAGTGCCACTGCCAGCCGCCGCCGGTCTGGTTGGACAAATGCCTGCCCGCGAGGTAATAACCCACAATGGGGACGCAGATTTATATTTTAGAACATTCTAGATGCGTACAACGCGTTTTATATATTTGATATGTCAGATTTTGTGCGTTCTATCGCTTGACATTAGTATGTATGGAGCAACCAAGATGGTGGCGATTTTCACTATGACTTCATTTTTCAAAGGTATAGAAACAAATTCGAAAATGTCAATGGTTAACATTGCATACGGTTCATCTATTTCACGTGGATTTGTGTTAATGGATATACTGACAATGAAATGTAAAACAAATAATTTTATTTTTTTAGACATCCACTTATGAATATTATGATTGTAAATTCTATTAATAGTTAATATTTTTTTATTTTATTTTTAATACATGCATATATGATATTCTCTATGAGCTGTATTAGCTCATTATTAGAGAATTTTAAATACCAGATATGTACAACTTAGCTCGATTTTAATTAATCATCACAATATTCATCCGTGAGACTAGGAAAATCTAGATAAACCTAATCTGTGATGATCGATCGGAATTATAATTTTAATATGATTACTAATTCCGATCTCGACACGATAGAAATTTAAAAACACTGGGATTCGAGCCCAGGTCTTTCAGGTTGATAGTTAGACTTATTCCAATTACAATGCACAAACAATTCGTTTTATGGAACAAAGTATTTATTTAAATGCACATCTCTTGTAATACTTCCATGTTAAATTGCACCCAAATATAAAGAAAATCTTGTTTTTTTATAGGCTGCTGGTTTGGTGGTTGATATGATCCGCAGCAAAAAGATGGCCGGAAGAGCACTCTTGCTGGCCGGACCTCCCGGAACCGGAAAAACCGCAATAGCGTTAGCCATCGCCCAAGAGCTAGGTAATAAAGTGCCATTTTGCCCCATGGTCGGTAGCGAAGTCTACAGTTCTGAGATAAAGAAAACCGAAGTGCTCATGGAAAACTTCAGAAGAGCTATCGGCTTGCGAATCAGAGAGACTAAAGAGGTGTACGAAGGAGAAGTCACCGAGCTGACGATGGTGGAGACGGAAAATCCTATGGGTGGTAAGTATTTACTATATATGCCGTTTTATATTTTCATTAAGATATAATACTATTAATATGTTAACATTTTTCTTTCAGGCTATGCTAAGACTGTGTCTCATGTTATCATCGGCCTCAAAACAGCCAAGGGTGTGAAACAGTTGAAATTGGATCCTACCATATATGAAGCATTGCAAAAGGAAAAAGTCGAAGTTGGCGATATCATTTATATTGAAGCCAATTCAGGAGCTGTCAAGAGACAAGGGCGAAGCGATACTTTTGCTGCCGAGTTTGATTTAGAGGTATATATAAATTTAATGTAAAAAAATATGTTGTCTTAATATGAATCATAATTATTTATATTTT
This sequence comes from Plectrocnemia conspersa, assembly GCF_051122295.1. NCBI lineage: Eukaryota > Metazoa > Arthropoda > Insecta > Trichoptera > Polycentropodidae > Plectrocnemia > Plectrocnemia conspersa. The sequence continues at coordinate 15,115,499 of NW_028277176.1, forward strand.
TAAGGCTGAAGAATATGTTCCATTACCAAAAGGCGATGTGCATAAAAAGAAAGAGGTCGTACAAGATGTAACGTTACACGATTTGGACTGTGCTAATGCTAGACCTCAGGGCGGGCAAGATATCATGTCGATGATGGGACAACTCATGAAACCAAAGAAAACCGAGATCACCGGTATTGAATCGTCATCATAATACTCAATATTGTATCAATGTATTGATTTCTAATGATCGAAATTATTTTTGCAGACAAACTAAGAAAAGAAATAAACAAAGTAGTCAACAGATATATTGACCAAGGCATTGCTGAACTAGTTCCTGGTGTTTTATTTATCGATGAAGTTAGTAATGATGTGATTTTTTATGTTCCAATATGTGCTTTGATTTAATTTTTAATTTTAGGTTCACATGCTAGACATTGAGACGTTTACTTATCTTCATAGAGCACTCGAATCTGCCATCGCTCCAATCGTTATATTCGCGACGAATAGAGGTCGTTGTTTGATTAGGTAAATTGTCTTTTATTATACGTATATATATTTTTATACATTAATATTTAAAATATAATTAATCTTATTTCAGAGGAACTGAAGATATTTATTCACCTCATGGCATTCCATTAGATTTATTAGATAGACTTCTTATCATACGCACGCTACCATATAATAAGAATGAAATTCAGCAGGTATTAAAATGTGATATATATTATAATGTTGATCATTTATTATTATGTGTTTATTTATTGTTTAGATCATTAAGCTTAGAGCTTCGACAGAAGGAGTGTCTATAGACGATAACGCTCTAGCTGCTTTGAGCGAAGTCGGAGCTAAGACTACTCTTCGTTATGCAGCTCAGTTATTAACGCCGGCTTCTTTAACAGCTAAGGTTGAAGGTAGAGGTACTATAACCGCTTCCGATATTAAAGAAGCATCTCAACTTTTCTTGGACGCCAAATCATCTGCTAAAATACTTACCCAACAGAAAGATAAATTCATGATGTAAAAAATATATCGAATGCTGTAAATTTTTCAGATTTAAATAAATTCTAAGTAATCTCAATTAAGCGTTTTTTTAAAGTATGTATTCAAATAAAAAAAAACAAACTTATAATATAAAGTAAAAACAACACAAAAATTAACAAAAACCCAAATTGTATAAGTTATTTGTCTTATAAATTATTTATATAATACATCAATCATTCGTTACACAATTTTAAATGCTTACTTGTCTTTAATAAGTTAATAAGAATAAAAATACGATATATAATATTTTACAGCATTAGTTTTTCAGTTGATTATCTGAAAACATACATCAGTCAATATTGGAGTTATTTAATTGCTTCATCTCAAATATACAATCTTATAAAATAAATTTCCAGTGATAAATCCGAAGAGGCTGTAGTTTCTGTTAACAAGATGACTTCTATTTAATCAGAATATTCATGGTTGTGAATTCGTAGATAACTCAATGTTTTAAAATAATGAAGTTGTGGTGTTCAATAATTAAGACAGATGCTGAAACACACACTGCACTGCCTTTATCTACTTCAATATAATATCTACATACTCTCCTTAGCCACTGCACTCCCCAACTGCTATTAATTTTTAAATTTGCTCAGTTGCACTCAAGGACCCTGAGAAAAATATATCTACCTCGTCTCTTACCCCCATAATGCATATCACCCTCCCCTTATCTGAAACAAATTTTGCATACATTGTGGAGGAAATAAAGAGTATGTAACTCAACATTAAAAAAAAATTAAACAATAGTATTTTTGATTCAATATGCATCATTGTGTCTATTAAAGGTTGATTTTAGAATTAATAATTGCAAAGCTTTGCTTTGATTTGTTTACTCTTTCTGAAAAACTGCCTTCCGATCTATTTATGTAAATACAATAGACCCCCCAATAACACGGTAAATTAGGGATGTGTTATTTGGATGCCCGTTACTTTATGTGTTAGCGAACCAAAGGGAAGATATCTCACCACATGATTCGTTCTTACGTATTGTAAAAAATGTATGAGTATTTTCTAGTTTCCCAACTATACGTCCCCAGTTTACCGTGTTATTGGGGGTCTACTGTATATAACAAGAATGGCTCTCTCAAATGATATTTATGAGTGCTTAATTATTACTGGTGAAAAGTTGTCTTTATAAATACACTGAAAAATAAGGTCATGATGCCTTGCAAAATAAACACTCATAGTTACAACTAACTGTGTAAAAGCTTTGCTTTTAAGCAGATTCAGCATTTCTAATATGTGGAGGTTTGGGTTAAATAACTTCAGGTGATAAAGTGCATTTATCAAGAAAAAGTAAAAAACAGTAACAGTAATGAAATTTTACATTATTAAAGAAACTACAAAGTACGGAAAAAGTCATTGTTACTGATTAAGTTTCCTCATGACAGAAAGCAGCGCAGAAAACTAATTAAAGAAATCTAAATCGCTTATTACCTTAAATATGATTCGGTGTTTTTTTAATCTTATGTAAAATAAAAACATATTTTGAGTTATTAACGTATTCACTTGAACTACACTGTCTGATTTTCTAAATAAATTAACATTAATCGTATTAAAATGGCAAAAAGTAAATTTACATTTCAGAATACTTTAACATTAAAATAAAAATATACATATGTCGTATTAAACTAGAATTCAATCATACAATATCTAAGTTAAACGTTAAAAAAAGGAAGACTGTTGGATCATTCCCAAATAAACATTACAAAATGCATCTTCTTAACTCAAAGACATAAATACTTACGAATAACATTACAATTAAGACTATAAAGTGTATTATCAATCACATAATAGCAAATATTATCTTCAACAATGATCGTAATAAACTTTTAATATCACATATGTTTTTACTCTACACGTACGTAGGCATTGCTGGATATGACACGGGTATGAATCTGCGTTTTGGCTTTGGAGTTGTTGTCGCCGACGGTGGCTGATACGTAGGCAGATCGACATACATCGCACGATCCATACTTTTGGCGTTATTCTGGAACGACGTGTCAATCTTTAAGTGGATCTTCGATTCTTCAGCTTTTATCGACTGTTGATACAGCGATTCAAACTGCAAGATTTCAGGATATGAATGCGATTGAATCTTTCTGTCGTCTCTTGCGTTACTCGGATACACGATGATTAGTTTTTCTGAAGAATTATGTATTGATTGTAACGTAACTGGGGCTAGCGTGGTCGTAGTCATATCTGGAGCTTTGACTATCTTGATCGGATTTGAATAATCAGATTCGGTGACGCGCAACGTTGTCACTTCTTGTGGAGAAGGAGATACAGCTTCTTTTTCGTTATTGATCGTATTGTTTATTTGAGCTTCAGTCTCGTTCGGTGGATGTATGTTTTTGACTAATGCTATTTTTTCTTGTTGTGTCTGTTTAGGTATATTCATATCTACTAACTCATCTTTGAGAGGAACATATTTTTGTTCATCGATACTTTTTGGTTTCACTGTCGGTTCAGGATCTTGTCCAAATAATAAAAATCTGGGTGTATACGCAGATACTAATGGTAATATAGTATTTCTTGCGTATCGTTCAGCTTTTTCTAAGAACGATACTAATCTACTAGGCAAGAATTGAACAGTCAAACTGCTGATGGAATTATTTCCCTGTTCTTCGATCGTATCCTTTTTGTTCTTATTCTGCCATTGAAACAAACTGAACGTTTCACTTTTTTGAGTCGTCGTTTGTAAGTCTGACTCTTCGTATGGTTTCGTGGAAGGTTTTATACTATTAATTCGATCCCATATTGTAGAAGCTTTTTCTTCTGGAACTAATAGATTATAAGATGGAACCCATTTCGTATCGTTCGGTACTCTGATGCTACGCTCTATGGGTGATTCTTCAAATGTCTTTGGTGTCCGATTTGTCTTATCTTCAATTGGCTTATCATTAATGGCTCTCATTCTTATGTTACCGAGAATAGGCTCAGAAATTTCACCTTTCAGCTTATGTATATCATGCGATCGAGCATTTTTAGTAGAAGGAGCTTTCAAGATCGGTTCGACAATCTCTGAAAACACTTCACTTCTATTCTTATTGGATTTACTATCAAAAAATGAAAACGAATGTGATTGAGTGTTTATGCTGCCGAAAGCTCGGCCGCTCTCGCGTTCATTTGCTGAGTTATCCAAAGAATTGGCTAACAGAGGCTGCCACGGCAAGTTTAATATATCTGTAGCGTCCAAAATTGAAAACAATGGATCAGATGTTCTATTTTCTGTATTGATTCTAAAATGCTTACCCATGGGTATCACATTCGGTTTAACTTTTTCGTCTTTTTTCAACTTGGACTCGGGTTTTATACGCATTGTTTTATGAAGTAACACCTTTTCGTTCGGTTTGATAATATCCTCTCGCTTGATTGATGAACTAGTCATACTATCGGTGTTACGCTTAGAATTGTGAATCACTTCATCTCCGATTTGAACCACCTGAGTTGGAATGAATGGCCTCTTTAAGAAAGGTATTTCGTTCACTTTATTATCAGTTTCGATCTTCTCCAATGTCTTATTAGAATCAAATTTCTAAAATAAGCAAACATATTATGAATTAATATACAAATAAATGGACATCTAGAATCAATATATAAAATAATTTAATTACCTCTAATAAAACGTTACAATCGCCTGGATACAATGGCAAAGTTACTGGCGTGCCAGAGTTAAGAATAAGTCCTTTCTTACACATTGAGGATCTATAAATAATAATTAACTGCTTATTTATCTATACATATAAATATAATATTCAGTATGCATTATTGGCTTATCAAAAAAATTCGTCCTTCTTATTTTGGTGGTCAGGTCTAGACAGACATGCAATTTTAGACTATATTAAGCATGTATGATTTTGGAATGACTTATCGCACTTGTTTGCCTTTTTGTAGGGACCAATATAATTGGCAATCCTGGAGCTACGCAGGCATTACCAAAGAGAAGATGTATATATGAATATACATCTCCGCATTTGTGTTTTGAACGTGATAAGCAGATAATGTGCATTATTCTCTTATGAAGGATTTTGCCAGTGAAGCTAAAACTTCTATGTTAATATTCGTAGGTGAATGTTGAGAGCTAAAAACGTACTGATAGACCACCAATTAACAGAAATAGTGATACAATCGAAAAGTGCGAAGTTTATTGAATAAGATTTAGTGAGATTATGAATAAAGTTGGATTTTTATTTGTTTGTTTTATCAATTTAGCTTTGTCTCTTTCAGATACTCAAGATTTGACTTAAATATTTAATGACGGTGCTCTCAGAAACTGAGATGCTTATTTTTTATGTAATCCAAGATCGTTTACTTTTTGAACGGCAGATACTTACGTCTTCCCAAAACTATCAGTCAACACGATTTTATCTATTGTCCATTGATTTAAACCCGAACTAATCCAACCGGAATAAGCTTGGTATTGCAGTTGAACTTTAATAGGAACTCCAAGAGCCGGATGCGGTACCAACATTCTACTTATTGTACTTCCTAAGACTAATTCAGCATCGTCTTTTCTGTAATACATACAAAAACATTAACTATGCTATTAATAATTTTAAAGTCAAATTGATAGTACCTCGTCATTGGGAATGTCTCGTTTAACCCAGAATCTCCCACGAGTGCCAATAAAATTCGACCGTAACTCTTCATTGATTTATTGCTCCTCGAACTTTCTACTTTGACATGGTATTGATGAGCTATATAAAGTTTATTAGTTAATGCGTATATTACATTGAATACTGTATTGTATGTTTTATAAATTACCACAGAAAGGTTCTTCATCGCGTGTCAGTAGATAGAGCTGTCCACGTCCTGTAGAACGGTCAGCATAATAGCCCATATTACCACATCTACGTTCATCGTTGCATCCAAAGCATTTTCCCTGTAACATGTAAACATATGTTTAGTATGGGGAATTTGACTAAGTAATATTTGAAGAAGTAGTATTTGAAATTTTGCTTAATCAATATATTTTACTTATTTAAAATCAACAGAATGTACAACAATATCAGAGCTGTGGATTTATCATTTTAAGAGAAATCTTAGATGGAGTTTGTGTCATCAAAAATCAGCCAACATCACCATTCTTATATTTTAGTAAGTATCATATTTTCTTTTAGTGAGTTGGTAGTGGTTCAAAAGTCTGAGACAATAGTTTTAAAATTTTAATTAAATATTTTTATGGTTTTATATCGGCTGTATTTACGTGGTATAGAAATTTATAGAGAAATAAAACCGAAGTTGGAATCAGAATTTCTGTCGAAGTAAAGTCGGAGTCCACAGCTCTTATGTCTATTTATTGTAAATTTTCCGCTGCAACTTGACAGGCGTTAGCGTTACAACAGTGTAAACACAATCAACAACTACTAAGAGAATAGTGAGACTTCAGACTGAAATGAAAGTCTGTAAATCAGTTATATACATTTTATAAAATGCCTTCTAAATGTTTACTAAGCTAAGCACAGAGTTTCAATATGACTAATATGATATCACAATAGATTACTTACAGCTAAGAAATCATCGTAAGAGCTGCAGGGGAACGATGGGAAATGACACTTTGGTGAAACGGAATCCGTGAAAAACTTGTAAGCTCTTCTGTGATTGCACAGCGATCGTCCTTCAACCGAGGACCAAATAATATCCGTGAAAGCTCCCACGAACAAATTTGAACATCCAGTTTGCATCCTTCCTCCATTTGGATAGAAATCTACATGACCCATTGGTTGCCAAGAGCCTAATCCTCCCAATATTAAATTTTCTCCATTGGAATGAATCACATCAACGAATTTTGCGTCAGTACTATCGAGCCTTACGCGAGGATCTTGAGCTTCAAACAATGGACCAGCTGGATCGAGACCTTAAATATTAAAAGTTATGATTATATGACCAATACATATAAATGTAATATAAATACCTGTTATTCTTGATATGTTTTTTAGTTCTGATCCAGCAAATCCTGCTACATGAGCACCGAGACTGAATCCGATCAGATGGACGTTTTCGAACTTTAAATTTATGTGGTTTGCTAAACCTGCAAGAATACAATATATGTTAGAATAAATTAAATCTTAACATGTTATAAAAACGTATACATATAATACAAGCAATAACCATAAAGACTGATGAAAGCTTTGCCATAAGACAGAAGAGATTAAATAAAGTACATTATCTGAGGTAAACATTAACCTCAAACAGGGAAATAAGTACATTTGTGAAAATGGCTATTAATTAACTTGACATTTTATATTCTTTAAGTACTCTTTATGCGTTAATTGTAGAAACCTCATAAATATATTGTTTCATGTTTATGAGACATGTTTTTGAATGCTTAATATATTTAATAGAAAACAGACAGACTTGAACAAATCGTAAATAAAGAAATATTATTCACGGTAGAAAGCCATGTTATTTTATTGTGTAAAGATAAATACGATATTTATTAAAATTAGGAGATCCGCTGATTCATCTATATATAATTTTTTATTAGTATATATATATTGTATTATAATTTATCTTTTAATTGAACTAAAAATTATAAATACATCTTATTTATATAGGCTTAAAATGTAAATATTAGTCTAACCTTCAATAAACCATCTAAGGTCTGTGTTGATAGTATTTATTTTTTGCTCTAAAAAAAGGAAATAATCACGCGAACTAAAAACGAGCTTAATAATACATTATTAATCATCATGATATCATCAAATCATCATCTGTATTTTTTATAAGAAAAATAGAATAATAAAGCATAACTCGATCTTGCCGTAATTTTGTAAAAAATATAAATATACATACAATACATCATTATAGTTTTATAATAATATACAATATAAAAAAACTCAGACATAACATGCAAAAGGCTTGTATCTATTTACTAACATGAAACATATATTTCTAGGGCACATAAGAATCTAAATACATATAAATCTGAACTACTGGAGCTGGGTGCGTCGTATGATCTTGTTTGATGGCTTATTTTACAAATTATGACTTATAAGTTGTAGAATTTTTTCTTAATTTTAACTATGTAAACTATTTGTGAATTGTTTATCTAAATATATCAAGGTATTGCCATTTAAAAATAATATAAATATATAGATATAAATATTTTGTATGGATAATTGAGGATCACCTTCGACTCTAAATACATATGTATTGCACATTTAATATCAGTATATAACTTTTAATTTATATGAACAAAGTCTATAAGTATAAATACAAGCTCTTTACAGTTATATATAGTAAAAACATATACAGAGAAGTATAGATTAGATCTTTTGCCCCACAAAAAACATTTTTTCTTAATTTTTTACTCATACTAAAGTTCTATTCTTTAGTACGAGTATATACTTTTTCTACTTGCTTTTGCTTATTTATAATGTTATTTCTATATGCAGAACGCAAACGAACCTCGCACTAACTAGAAACACTTGACTGATCTTTTAAAAGTAAAGTAAAAAAGTCCTGAAAATATTTTAAAATTTACTTTTAATATCTTTCATTTATTTTTTAACATATTCAAAATGTACCTTAACGCATTTGGTAAGTCTAAGAATGTGCTTAGCACCTACTCTCTTTTTGGCACCCAACGCGCGTAGCGTTTTCAGTACCATAATCTCCGTTTTATAAAATACAGCTCTGGAAACTTTTTGACATTGTTTATAGATCGTTCAACTCATTTAAAAACATTTATTTTTATGAACTCCATATATTCTTTATCATGAACATGACTTGTTCCTGATTTAAATTCACAACTTGGTTTTCCAAATTTTGTTTATTCATAATAGCTTAGCACACACGCACAGATACGTCCGACGGACACCAGGACAGATCTGTCTGAGCTTCGCCACACACGTAAACTATCTGAACTTGGACTTATCGGACGTCAGATTTACGTGTTTTTATTTTTAACAAGCATATTATGAAGTCTAATTCCTACAGTACTATAAATCTTATTTTAGACATTTACCGATGGCAGCAACTTTAGCGCAAATTAATAAAGGTGAGCGGTATCATTTTGAGCACGGACAGCAGACAGACAAATTTGTGTCTTTTCTCACCAAACACGATCGGATTTGTCCGCCAGGCACCCGCGACGGACAGATCCGCGCGATTTATTTTAACTTTACAGAAGGAGCATTAAATGAACATCGCACTCATTATGAACAGTATACAATAAAAATATTGCCCCAAAACATTTTGTTTCGGGATTTTTCTATATCATTCTTAGAGAAACCCTTTATTTATTTTTCAATATTAATGCACAGTGAGCCCTAATACGAATTTATTAATTTCAACATCGAAGTCTCGTGCCTATTATATTTTTGACACCCAACGTGCGCAAAAGTTTCCCAATCCTAATATTTTAATAATTATTTCATAAAAAAATATTTACGGAAACATAATTTAAAAAATATCATCGATCGCTAAACACCTGTCAAAATATTTTTTCTTGATTTTTTAATGAGATACCTTTATTATTATATTGAATTTCACTTATACTCGTTAATTTTGCACGTCACGTACTTCCTAGCGATAAAATATTCTTAGGAATTTCTTATCGTGAATAAAAATTAGCGATAAAGAAACCAACACAAATATAACTTGTCCAATTTAATATTATTGAAGATTAAAAATAGTTTTATGAGTCTTTTAGATATGATTTATTTTTCATTATATATCTTTCGTCGCATATGACAGGCGTAATATAGGGGTAAAACACAATCAACAGATACTAAGTAGCGAGACTTAGTGAGATCTATCAGCTTAAGACGAATAGATTACGACTATGCACAACCCAGCTCTAATTTGTTTAAATTATTAATAACGATATTCAACTGTGAGATTAGGAAAATCTAGGAAAACCTTATATGTTTAATTATGTTTATATAATAATCACTAATTCCGATCTGCTAGTCTCAATAGAAGTTGAAAAACATTAGGGTTCATATGGGAGTCTTGAATGTATTAGTCGCTGAACTTTCGTATTGCTTGATTGTATTGAGATTACTCTTTTACTTTACTGTAACATTATATAGTAAATATAGTAAATACAATATTTTTTTACCTTCCAACAACATAGCAAGTTGTTTTCCAACGAGTCTAGTGTTTGCTGCAGCTCTTACATAATTTGGTATTACAGCCCCGTTTTCCCAGTCCACGCAGATCACGTTACACTCTTCCTGATATTGAAAGTTAATGTTATATAGCATGATGTGTTTAATTACATCGATTTATATAAATGATAACACTAACCACGGCCATGAGAGCAGACCTCATTTCGTATACCCACACATGGTCGCAGTTTGAACCGAAACCGTGCACTATGACTTTGGTCGGACTGGATGAATTGAAAGCTCTGTCAGCCCACTGCCACGTCGTTGACATATTGCTAAAAGGCACGTCCAACAATGGAATGTCTCCTCTGGAACATAGATCAAACATTTGCACAATGCGCTATAACTACATTGCTCTTGTGGTATTATTTAAAACCACAATGAGAGTCTGTGTACTGGAGAAAGTATTTTACAAACACACACCTGCTTTTAGTCGAGTACAATAGGAATCTTGTGTTGATCTCTTGAGGTGGGCTGGGTAACATTTCCAAGTAGCCGAAAGGACCGGAGTCCTCGAAACAACCAAGTTCTTCATAGCAAACGCTATTCGGTTGAGATCTTTTCATCCTATGAAAAAAATGTTTAACATTAGATTAATAAATAATATTACTAAGCAAAATATCATGGTTAGAATATTAAAAAAGAATAAATAAATTATATTTTTATATCGAATTATAAAAATATAAATTTCATGAAAAATCATATATGTGGAAAAGATTTTTTAAAGTATGATAATGTTAAATAAAGTTTAATAAATATTAATGCTAGTTGTTTATATTTATTTGTATTAAATATGTTCCTCAATCATTTAAATAATTAAATAAACTAAAAATAAATAATTCATTTTTTTGTTCAGATAAAGCCATTCATGTAGGATAAATTGAAAAATAATTTTCTGCTAATAAGCTGTTTTACATTCTTAAGATGTTAAGCAGCTTATTAACGAATACAAATTATATATGTAATAGAAAATTTCATCTATTCATAAACCATTGTTTTATTATTCTTTCTCGCATATGAATATGCGTTAACGATCTTCTTTGTTCTTTTGTAATATATGGTATTATGCTCTTTATCTTTATAATTAAACATTTTCACATTGTGTTTCATAATTGGATTTTTTTGTGTATTCAATACAAATTAGAATATAAAATATATGACAGCATAAATATGGTATTATTAATGTGAAAATTTAATAGTATACAAAGAAAATATTCTCATCGACGTGGGATTTATCGTATTATAAAAATAATATTAATTAGGTCAAATTTAAGGTGCTTTATTCTGAATTTAGTTGTTAATCCGTTGCACGATTAGCAAGAGAGAGGCATTGTTTTTTTATTATGTTCCTAATATTTTCGTGTATAGCGATTATATAAAAGATAGTAAATTAGAAAATGTCATGCTTTGCATATTATTATTATTTTGAAAACTGACGAGACAAATTATCATAAAAATGAGACGTCTCGTTCGGATTTTGTAATTAAGATTCATAAAGCATTGCCTGTGGTTTCCTAGCACTTTCTCCGACGCTACAAGAACGAAAGTGTTCAATAACGATTCCTGACTAATAAATTTCGTAAGTGATCCATATGAAGACATCGACGAACGGATATATTGGAATTAATTTACTTACATTAAAAATATTATTAAATCTAGAAATAAATTTTATGTAATAGTTTTTTTTGAGTAATTTAATATTTTTGGCAGGTATAAGACTGTATACACCCCTTTCTAAAGCTCACATTAAAAAACTAAACACATTTATTTATTTATTAAATGTTTCGCAAATCAATCAAATAATCAATGGCAGTTTTACGCTTAACATAAACACGATCGTAGTATTACTCGATCTTCACCAAGGGTAGTTATTTTTACCCTTAACTATTTCAACAAATTTTTGAGAAGTCTTTAAAATTATGATTATTTATAATCGATAGAAAAGTAAAACTTTTATTGTCGAATACTTAATTGAAGAATACACAATAATATCGAATTTTTTACTCAAACTAAATTGAGAACGATTTTCCATTATATTCTTAATAAATATTTTCACCACGAAACTAACGGTCAATTGGCTAGATAACCACTCAAAAATAATAGACATACCCCTAAATAAGTAATAAAAAGTTTCGAGAAATTCAACCAAAGATTACGGATAAATATTAAATTCTTAGATTTTGAGAAGAGATGATTTTACTTTAGTCTAGCTGTAAAACGCTATTGCAGTAATGCTTTATAATTAAAATGATATGATTAATCTACAATTATTTTTCTTGAATATCTACAGAATTATTATAATATAAAAAAACAATAATGAAAACAACACCAATTTTAATGTCACCAAATAAAATCTGATAATTTCATTTTAACAAAACCTCTAAAAAGGCGGCTTTAAAGAGTAAAAAATACTGAAAAAAAACCGGTAACTTGCTTAAAGATATTCTAAATAAGATTTATGAGGAAAGCACCTTACAGAATATGAGGTCCTTTAAAACATCAGTGATTTTGATACATCAATAAATGATAATCTAGAGCCAAATAAATAAACTTATTATCAAATAAAGGAAAATTGCTAAAACAAATTTTCACTGTCATATAAAAATCTTAAACATATAAAAACTTATACAAAAATTAAGCATTAAATAATATATGTACATACATATACATATACATTTTTAATTTTTATTCAATTAATTTATCAGTATGTGATAATAATATTATATTATTTGTGTTTTTGTGACAAGTTATACATATATTTTTAATATGTTTTAGAATAATATAATTGAACCGAAATTTATTTATAAAACACATATATGATATAAATAAAGCTTTCTATTTTTTTTTATTATTTATTAATTAATATTTTTAGGAGCGGTTTTAGTTACTTTGTAAACTACAAAAACATAATTTAATTTCACTAATACATAATATAATAAAACTACAAAAAAGCAGAGTTAGTATATAGGCAAGTAACAATAAATTATTCATTAAAATGCAAAGTCTTTGAAATTTAACAATAAATTAACCATTTATTTATGATGTTATATGCAATGAATTACCAGACTCAAGGAAAATTAATTGGAAACGACCCTAAACTACACCTGTGTTAAGAGAGAAACTTTTAATTATGAATGCATTTGAATTAAAAACTTTTTATTATAAATAACATGTGATTTTTTCTGTTCTAATACCTAGATATTAATTCACAATATATTCAAACATGTAAGGAAGTCATAAAAATTAGGCATGCCTGAAGTCAAAATAACATTATTATATGAAAAAAACTCTTTTTTAAATACACTAAAGATATTGTATATATTAAAGAAAAGGATAAATTAATGAAAATGCAAGTATTTTTTATACCACTGATTTTTTCGCCTAAAAATTTAATGCAATGATATATCTATGTATTTAAATCTTGACTTAAAAAAATTCAGATTAACTACCTACATTTTTAAGACTTGATTTTTCTTTAAATATTTAATTTGAGTTAACAAAAATTGTTAAAGATGGATAAATTTCAATGTCAATTTAATTCAATAGTCAAATTATATCAATTAAAATTAATTTATTTCATAAAATTGTCATGATATAATAATAATACATTTTTTATTACCTTATTATTCGAGTATAATACAAATGTATTATTTTTCTTGTTCTAGCTTTGACTACTTATATGTTAGTATAAAAATGAATAATGGAAATATATTTGTAGCGTGTCTTTTTTAAGATTTATTATTATACAAAGAAAAAAAGTGGAAATTTTACCTGGCATGGTTGTGTTTCCGCTTCCATTTCTCCATTGAAGTAATAACGGCGCGAAGAATTTCCGCGTCGTGAGCTTCATCGGCGGAGTCATCCAAACTCTGAGCTGGTGGTTCCCATTCCGAGGAAACGTCTGAAAAAAAATTAAAAAAAAATTACACTACTTAAGAGTCGATTGTTTCACGTAAATGAATTGCAGAAAAATTCAGAATATTTTTAATAGAACATAAATATAGTTTCTAAATGTGCATTGTACTGTTAATGAATAGTGAAAGACGAAATCGTCTTTTTTTTTGCCTTTTCTTAAAAAATTACAATACAATAGATTTTGCGAACAATGTTGAGATATTGACATTCACCAAAACGTCTAGTCATTTATATAAACATTAGAAAAGTCTGTTTGAAAGATGACTATAAATTGATACAATATACTATTGTGTAGAGTAAATTTTCCTTATTTGACACATTTTATATATTTACACCTAATTATATAAGCTAGAATTTAAATATGTCACACAATCAATATCTTAATTATTTTAAATATACCTGACATAATCGTCGCCTTAATGACATACGGTAAATACTTTAACATTCAACGTTTCTTGGTGGACTCAAATTCTTCAAAAACATAATAGGGATACCATTATAAGGGTTTGTTTTTACTGTACTCCACGTAAATTGGGGTGAACCAAAATAAATGTCGTTTTTTAAATTTAATTTTAACAGTGCTACGTCCATTAAAACATGGGTACGTTTTTTATTATATCTCTGTTAGTACACATCTGATTTTATAAAAAAAATGGGCCCAAAAACCAATTTATACAAAATTGAATGTTATAAGATTTTTTTTAAATCCGAAAATGCCAAAGAAAAAAAAATTAATAGGAAATTACGACATCAAAAATAACACTGGCTTGGAGACAACGTGTATAGATTCCACACGAATTGAGCGAAGAAAAAAGTCGGCGCATATTCGTATATCCCGAGACTTCTGGTTCTTTAACCCTTTAAACGCCAGTGGCTTTTTAGTGAGTCGCCTGTTATTTGTTCTCACGCGTCAGTTCCTTTTTCTAAAAATAAATGTAAAATTACTTTATTTACTGATAAATGGACCTAATACAATAATCTTTAATAATACTAAAAATAGAATTTGTACATAATTTCTTAACTTGTTTTCAAAAATTAATTTGTTTGAAAAAATTCAACAAGTAATTCACTGGTGAGTCACTGGCGTTAAAGTGGTTAACCCTTTGGACGCGAAAATCGATTAAAATCACCCAACTGATTTTTTATTTCATTACGCAAAAATTAGTAAAAAAAAAATGTTTTTAAGAAAAAACTTTTTTTTGTTAATAAACATAAAACATCATTTTAAATAAATAAAAATTTAAAAATTAGAACATTTAAACACATTATCAATATAAAATTTGCATTTAAAAAAAAACAATTTTATATTTATTTTTGATTAACGCGTCCAAAGGGTTAAGCTGGTCGCCTTTACTCTATCTTTTGATAACCGTAGATAAAAAATGTCTTATAAAAAAAAATTCAAATAGATTATTGGTAACTTTTTCGTACATGGAATTTGAGTGAAATAACATGCTGCAATTGATTGCATCGACTTTAACATAATATAGGTGAATTGTTTATTTTTTAAACCATTAGTTGTATCACTTTGATAATTAAATTTTTTTTTTTTTAATTATAGTGCTTTAAACTCTACAATATTAGCACACGAATGGATTGCCCTCGAAATAAAAAGGTGTAACTAAAATTTTAATTATCATTACTAACCAGTTTATATTTGATAAATTAAATTACATATACATCACAACATTCATGCATAAAAAATAGATGTGTAATACTGATTTATACGGTTTATTAGAGATGATTTATTTGAAATACTTAAAAATATCTAAGTTATCATTAAATGTTCCAAGCTTAAGGTCATTGACAGACCCTAGATGTAATTTTAGCGTCCAACAGACACAAAACAAGCAAAATTGCATAATTGGTTATTCGCGTGTCTGTCACGTCAAATCCGATCATTGTTTTTCAAAGCTAAACACGCACGTTGCCAAAAACTGCTCTTATGGTTATTCGCACCAAATAATGATGATGGACATTTGATTGATTGATAGCGAGCTTCGCAAGACCACAAATTGAAACCGAATACGCTTTCACCGGTGCAGGAAAAGGATTGCAATTTTCGGATCGATACAGTGTAGTTTTTTTCACTGTCTTCGAAAAAACCGTCGCTCGTTTTACGATCGCCGTTAATTAAGGTGTCACGATTGTAAAATTTATTTACTTTTTTTCAGTCAGTGAACGGCCTTGAGAAAGGTTTTCGAGAAAGTTGGCGTTCGTCCCGAGGTGGTTGACTGTGACCGGTCGACTCCCATCACGACCAGGTGAAAATACCACCTGGGTTTTGTTTTCGACAATGTTTTTCTTTTTTTTTTGAATATGTACCTAATGCCATGTAAACACAGGCGCTGAGTTTCACTTCTTAGTAATGTGTAAATTTATTAGACAAGGTTAAACAAGAAGATATACTACTCTATTTATTTTTTCCTAAGCTGGCTGTGAAACTCCTCAATTATATAACCAATCTTGTGAGTTATATGTTACATTAAATAGATAAAAAAAAACTGTCGTGAACAATAATATGTATTTATTTATGTTATTTATATCGATTGCCTTACGTCATTAAGTAAATCTATATTAGGTTAAAAACTGCTAAACAATGTCACTTTGCTTCCACCATTTTGATCAATATAATAAGACCATCTAACATCTCAAAAATAACATGTACATTTTGACAGTTTCATTTACTGCTAAATATCTAGAAATAACTAGCAGATTCCACGATTTAATTCTAAATTAGAAATACTAGTTTGACATATTAAAAGCTTATTTAATATAAGTTTAATTTGATACACAAGTTTAATTGAAATTAGTCAAATATTTTTTAGTATGTATTCTAACATCAAAATTTGCGTTTTTTTATCTCATTGCTAAAATATTAACAAAGTAAATATTTCTTATTCTGTCAAATACTAAAACTGTATAAAACAAATTAAATTTTATATAGAAAATAATATTTCTCTTGCGAGTCATTTGTCGGGATCACGCGTAATTGCTGCGTCGAAATTAATTGCGGAAGACTTGCTAAAAGGGTCTCAGAAAACGAATTTGTGATTTTTTCATATTCTAAGAAACGTTTTTTTTTATTAGCGTTACAATTGATCCATTATAAAATTTACATTTACAGTTTCAAAGCACAAAATAAAACATAAAAATGCCGAGGTTCTGTGCAAATTTCTGTCGAACGAGTTTTAGAGCCCAGATTATACATTCTATAGAGTGACAACATTGCGTATTTTTATACAGTTATACAGCTTAACAAAATCTTTATTATACAAATCAATGATTCATGGTAAAAAGCATTAGTATGAGGACCGAGGATTGGAAGGGACGTTGAGCTTGCCCCAATTCTCAAAGGGTATATTAACAAGCTGCTGTACTGAATCTTTTAATTCAGACACTTTAGTCAGAACTTGACACAGAACTTTTAGTTTCCGACTTGAAATAAACAAGAGTTCAGCTGACTTCGCACCAAGCAATGCTACACCGAATCGACCGAAACAACCTTTAGAAGTCCGAGGAAGCAGCCGCTTTACATTTCAACCGTCCAACCAGATCAAGCTAAAAACAGTCACACGAATTCCTAAGAGTTCATACTGATCTCTCCTATTGATCAAAATTTGGTTTGAATACACTTTGGCCAATACTCTCATATCAGAAGTCCGTAGTAATATCGGTAAGGATAGCTTTCATATTTATAAAACATAGTATAATATTGAAAAGCAGACAAACTATTTTTTAATT
Source organism: Plectrocnemia conspersa (assembly GCF_051122295.1). Lineage (NCBI taxonomy): Eukaryota > Metazoa > Arthropoda > Insecta > Trichoptera > Polycentropodidae > Plectrocnemia > Plectrocnemia conspersa. The sequence goes on from NW_028277176.1 coordinate 15,133,297, forward strand.
AATAAATGTTTCATATAATTTTTTTATGCGCTTTGTGGAATAGGAAAAGATGCTTAAACTTTTATTTAAAGATATTTTAATATAATTTTCTTAAGTAAAATGATTGACAAGCAGTGAGTTCCGGCACCTTTTTTGTTTAAAAAAATCCCTGCTTATATATAACTATCCTTAAATTGTATATTATAGTAAGTACATCATTATTTTTTATTAAATACTTATTAAAATACTCTGGTAACCTATTATTTACTAACTTATATATAAACACTAAAAAATTCATCTTCAATATTTCTTGAACAAACAATCATTCCAATGTACCAATCATACTTCTTGTAAAACTATTTTTATTTAAAACTACTCCTATTTCCCTATTTTGTAATTTTTGTAACATCATTTTATCTGAAATATTAAATATATGTAATATTGCTGCACAATAATTAAAATGGGGCAATATTTTTTTGTGTTTATATTTTATTTTTATTTTTTATCCTGGATAATATACCTATTTTTCTACTATATTTTCTTAATAAATTAAAATTTAATTTTTTATCTAAAATTACTCATAAATATTTTATACGATTTAGTATAAGTACATTATTTTTTGGGGGCAATTGAGAATCTCGAAGACTCTTTACACCTTGTATAATCATCCAGTACTCTTGAGCATGGTGCCCTAGTCTGGTTAACAAATAATTCTTGTATAAAAACTTTCTTAATAAAGTACCTAAGAAAGCACTTTTTCAAGCTTCTGGTAAAGAACATATACAATCCGGATATTTAAGAGGAACTTCGTTTTGAGTATTGATTTGTTCTCATACAGCTACTTAATTAAATAAATAAAAATACTATATATATATATATATATATACGCCCCTGTAATTATCTATTACGAACTGTAGACTGCGAGAAGTAAATATTCGAATTAACTTTTAAGAATAATTTTAATCACCACACGTCGTGAATTGAGTAATTACCCGTGAATTTACCGACTCTAAAAGCCATTTCGTCTAATTTTACGGACAATCATTTAAGATGGCTTTGGAGTGACACTTTTTAATGTCTATAATGATGGGGTATTTCGCAAAATAAAGCAAAGCAATTTCTTAATGCGCTTTTGAAGAGCCGTAAATAGAGCATCGCGAGTTGAATTGAATCATTTTTTTCGTTGTGTTGTTGAAATAAATTATTGTGGTTTCACACATGCGAACGACACGGACGAGCGATTGGCTCGTGTGAACCCACCTTAATATGGAACATGATATATAATTATAACAATGGATGCGACGGATTATCTAGAAACGCATAAAAAATTGAGGTTTGTGAAAAAGTTTTTCGTGAGACCATATATTATCTCACTTCAAACTTTTGGTTGTTCTGATATTAACAAATACTAACCTAAGTCAAAGCAAACACAATTTACGTTTATTAAATTAATTAGGCAATACAAAATCATGTCAACGAATGCGTTTATCCATACTCAACTAGAACAATTTTAATTTAATTTGAACCAATTGAAAATATTATGCAATTGATTTTACATGATTTCCACATACGTTAAATGTGAGTAACCGCGTTTATGTTTATGAAAAAATACCTATAGTATCATTACTATCATTAGACAGTTAAGGTGTGTCGGCTATATTATTTAAAAAAAAAACTTACGTAATGCACGTTTCGAAAAAACGTTTCATTTATTATATATTATTAAACGAGTGATTATAGTCTGTTACTCTGTTATATTCATGACTGATTCTTAAAAAGTGTTTAATTGATAATTACTAAGCCGATGCTACTGAGATTACTTCGAAGTGAACAGTATCAATATTGAAGAATAAGCAAACTATTTTTCTCGTATATAACAATAAATCTATTTAATAATCATCGAAGTCGACCACAATAATATGTTACTATATAAATAATATATTAAAAATTATTTATTTAATATGTTCTATATAAAATCAAGGGCTAAGCACGTGGAGGTGTCACTCGTGTTGAAAATAGCATAGTGATTGTTCTGTAGATTTAATTGGTCATTGTTTGGACAGTATTGTCAGGTGATGAACATTAGTCACTGGAAGAAGCGGTTCTCTCACCCACTGACACACTGCAGCACACTTGGCCGACAGCCTCTGGCCCATCGTAAACGGCTCTGTCCGTGAACCTTGAGTGGGTTCGAGTTCATATGGTGCAATATGATCAAAGTGGCAAACATTTATAATCAGGTATGTACGTCACACAGGAAATGCCCTAAATAAAAACTAGCTTCGCCCGCAGCGAACTCAGAGCGCCCAATATTTAAAACACAACATTGTTGTTTATTTTTAAATTTAATACACTACATTCATACGAATCATATTAGTATTGCTTCCCACGTGCGAATTTATGAATTAATGAATAATAATTAACCTCCGTTTCCTGCTGTTAAGGCACAGTACGCGCACAATAAATTTGGCCAGCTAAAGACTGTAAACATAGTATCTTGCATACATTAATAAATTTAATAAATACAAAAATTAAACAATGAAATTTTGAAATAATTTTAAAAAATCACAAAAACAATCATTCAGCGATTATCCAGCCAATCGCTGCACTCGCTCCTTAGAACAACGAAATAAGTATACGCCATTAGAAAGTGACATTTGCTTGATGTATATCTCCGAGGTGAATTGCGTATGTGTAACGGGAATATTGTAGCCTTACAGTGCTATTTGTCTTCCGGTGATATATTGTTTTTCGTGACCGTTTCATAATAAAGAAATATTCATTCAATGCACCGGAGAATCCTTGCGTGTTATTTATGAGGGAACCCTTTAGTTCTAGTATTAACGAGAGTTATAACGAGAGCCTCTGTGTGATCGCACTATTGTCTATATAATCACGTTTGGTCAAGAATAGGATCCCATTCAAACGTGGCTCTGTATGGCCACCACAATTAAAGAACAAATGTTATCAATCTTATTGGTGAACATTATGTATTTAAGAAATATCAAAAATAATTTGCCATTACATTTAATTGAAATCTAATGAAAAAGTTTGCTCACTTAGTTTAGTTTAAGAAAATCATACTGAAGGACAGTAGATTTTTTAAACGTAGTTGGAACAGTGTTAAGTGCATTTTGCAGTAATTATTTAAATATAAGTTCGATCGATCATCACAGATTAAGTTTTCCTAGAGTATCATGATGAATAATTATTATTAAGCTTGGTCTAAAATTATTTTAAAAAAGCTCATAGAAAATATCATTTTATATTTGAATTATTTTTATTATATTTTTTGTGGATTAAAATAATACTATGTATTGTTTTTTACTATTATGACGCATTGGGATTACCTGTTAGATCACGATAAATAAAATCAGCAAATATAGACAAAAAACGATCCAACATTTTCTTTGTAGAAAAAAATTATTATTAACTTGGTTGTCAATGCTTAAAATCTTTTATATTTCCTTTCTCTTTGACTATTAATGTTTGTGAGCGGATAACTGATACATTTTATTTTCTATACGTAGATTTTAAGCTTTCTTTAAAAAAGGAAAATTTTATTATAACAAATAAAAAATTACGTCTAAGGCATACAACTCTGGGGATGTGCCAGCCCGTCAACATCAAGGCAGCAATGTAGACAACTTGAAAAGACAGGCGAAGAGGACTAAGCCTTTGAACGGGTCTAGTAATCATTTAATGAAACTCATTTACTATTAGTGATTGTGTAGTATAGAACAGAAAACTGACTAAATATAAGTGAATTACCACAGCACAATGTTAAAAGCTCTATTATGTTGCTGAAGAATTGGTATCCCCAAAAAATTAAAATTAAACGCAGTTAGTTGCTTAGAAGTCATTGAATACATTAATGAAGGAACGATTTAAAATCTCATTGATTCTTATAAGACATATATAATTTTTTGTCACACGTATTGACATTTGTAATTGTAATTGGATTGCCTTTAAAAAAAAACGAGGAAAAGAATTTAAAAAATAAGTATGAGAATACATTGTACTAGTAAAAAAATATTCACACACGTAAGTGGGCTATGACACAGTTGTATGGAGAATTTTGGGACCCACGGTTTTGGGTTTTGGGATCTCTCGCACATAACGTAACTGGTTATCGAAAACTCGCAGTTACCTTCTTCCGTCTGTCTTTTGAGTGGTAGGTCAGTGACCGGACTCGTTTTTGACACAATTTTACAGTTTTTTTATAACGGACAGAACATTACGCTCTCTGTAATTAACTGCTTCTTTTTATTGTTCGACTCGAAAGGGTACCACGAAACAGTAATCGTGCATCGTCGGCCATTTCAAAATTTTGCATATTTCTCCTGCAAATCGATTTTGGAAATAATTGGATTTGACTCGAATTGCATGTGGTTTGTTGTGAAAATTTATGTGAAATATAAATACAACACTCAAACTTTCAATAATAACTAAGACTTAATGGGTCCACAAAATATTAGAAAAACTTTTTTTTATTATTATAAAATATTAAAATATAATTAATTTGTGCATGAATCATGCAGACATAACAAAGATAATGTGTGAAATTGCACCCTTAATGTATGTCGTAGCCTACTTTGTGTGTTTCTTGTGAATCTCTTTGAATAACTGACAAAGCGTTCTCATGCTTAAATTCGCGTTCTTTCCAAAAATTTACCAATTGGACCGATGGCGTTTCTTTTTTCTTTTTTTTTCTTCAATGTTCATAATGAAAGTGTGCCAATGCTCTAAAATACCTCTTAAATGCACAAAGGTGAATACGTTTTAAATACTTTTCCTACAAAGCATAAAAGCGTCTATAATATACTTTCGAAAAAAAGCTTTGTAATCTTATTGTTTAATAATAAATAAATCTAGTTAATGTATAAAAGTATTTTCATACGCAGAAAAATACAATACAAAATATTATATGATAGCATATTATATTAGAAATTAGAAAGTTTAGAATTATATATTTAATATTAGAAGCTACAGATGTGATAATAAAACTAATAAACAACATTTATAGAATGCTATGCTAATCAATAAAAAACACAGCATTTCTTAAAACTATTTATATAATTCTGTCATAAGAAAGTCTTGACCTACCAAAAATGTTTACATATTATATATGAGATAGCTTTTGACCTAATAAAAAGACAATAAAACTAAAACATTTATTTTTTTATAAAATTTAACATATATTACATGCTAAATAACTAACACTTTCGCTTTTCCGTTCTATACAAGTGCTAATGTTATATAATAATATGCGATTAAAACGAGATTGTAGCAGAAGATTTACTATATAATCGTTCGTCAATGCAAATAATTACGTAATGATTGCAGTAATTGACGTTGTAGCTTTGACATTTAACTATGATGTCAATTGAAGGCTATAAAAACGTTGTCTAAATAATTTAACTGATTTATTCGATAGTGACATAGCAGTAAATTAAACTGTAACCCCGTTACGGAGACCGATTCGATTCTCGAACGACTTGTTCGTGAATCTGATTTATATTGTTTATTTATTTATACTTTTTTCGCGTTAATGAATGCATAACAGTGCTCATTGTCTTCGAACGATGACACAGAATTATCAGCATGGATTTTTCTCAGAATGAAACCGACGATTTCTCCTGACACTCGGCGAATCAATAATGGCGAAACACATTTTTCTATTACCATAATGGAATGCCGATCGCAAATATCAACGATTGAATAACGTTTAAAAAATATTTATGAAATCTGATCTTCAGATGTAATATTTGATCGATTAGTGGGTAACCGTTTAAAGCTATTGCAGGCAGTTAAGTATAGTAGTATGTACTATTACGGATATAAGTAAGTTTGCTTGTATACATAGAATACCTTTTAGCTCTTAAAAGACTATTGTGGTAATGCCCATATTCCATTGCAAAATGGAATACAGATCTTTTACTACTTTCATGTGTATCGTATACTTTTAACTTTCAATTTTAACTATCTGGGTTAATGCAATATATTATGTTCGATACAGCATCTTAGAGTTTCTCGAGATATATACAGCATGTGGGTGTTTTATAAACGTGCTTGATTTCAATCCTTGCATTGGTTCATGTTTATAAAGAATATACTTATAACAAGAATGGTAGTTGACATACTTATGAACTATATAAATGTAACTAAGATATAAACCATTAGATGCTTTAAATATTTCATAAATTTTATATAAAAATGGCAAATTTTTTTTTTTTTATATTATAAATTTTATTTAAAACTCCTATACATTTATTCTCAATCAATGTTAAGAATAAATTGATGTAAATTTAATTAAGTAATTAAGCAATAAATGAGCTATTTTTCAATCATGTGCTCGAATAATCCAAGAAAACGTTTATTATGTATTTAAACCAAAACATAGCAAAATAAAATTCACTTGCCAGCTCGTTCTACAATTTTATTTTATATAATACATTAGAAAAGTCTGCTTTTCCGAAATATTTAATTTGGACATAGTGTTCATTCACCTAATCACTCTATTGAATTACTACATTGAAACAAAGATCCAATCGTCTCAATGGTAGCTTTCTAAAGAGTCTAGAGAAAAAAATCACGTCAAGTTCGATCGGTACTCAAGGCTCTCCTCACAATTTTCTTCGATTATAACGGTAAAGTACTATATAATCTGATAAATAAGGTGAATTGCCTTTCATTATTATGTCGTTTGCGTAAAACAACTCGAAAATTACGACCATATTGTATGCAAACAACTCTTGATTTTTTCACCACGATAACGCATCATAACGGCTCACACAGAACTAATTTATGAATTTTCAACCAAAAACTACATCATCTAGATTTTCTGAGACTTTTTCCTGTTTCCGAATATCAATAAGACATCGAAAGGACAACGTTTTGCGACCATAGAGGAGATAAGGCAAAATCGCTATCTGAGTAAAAGACGATATCAAATAGTACATTTCATAAATGATTTTAGCATTAAAAGAAACGCTGAAGAGTGTATTGGTTTTTATGGGGACAACTTTTAAGAAATCATGTTGTTTGATTTAAGTAAAAATATTATAATAGTTTTATTTAACATAATAATTTTTGAATTAAAAATTTATAAAAAAATTGAAAAAAAGACAAAATCTAATGGTAAAGGTTGTTCTAAAAGATAATTTTATTTACTGTTGTTTATTACAGTTTCCCACAGCTAAGAGTTTTTATTTTACTACATAAGTGTATTCGGATATGTTCCAAAAGTAATATGTACAAATATTCCGAATCTAATGTTCTAATAATTTGATTAAGTGATAATTCGAAAATTAATATGGCAGGTATTAAATAACTTTTAAATATACTTTGAAAGTCTAAAAACCGAACAATTCTGATTTCTCCGTATATATTTAAATAGAATAATTGCGAGCATTTATATTACAATAACAATTGCGACCTTAACTAATTATCGTAATGATTATTATGAAATATTATTCGTATTTTTGCAATTTTGAATTACTAATTTTACACATTTTTCAAATGTACACTAAGTGTACATCACCGGAGCGTGTGCATTTTTTTGCTTTATACGGAAAAGCTTGATTTCTTATATTAATGGATATTCGAAATATACTTTCATATAAAAAAATATTTATTGAAATATATTCTGAAAATATATCAAAAGGGTTAATGCACTTGTTCTCATACTAATTTTGGATATTGATTGGTAAATAAATTATTTTAGACATTATATTTAATATAAGCATATCACAGAGAGCATTTTTTATAAAATAAAATGAATATTCTGGTTGATCCACTACAATTTTACATTTAAAAAGCAATATATAGAGAAATATATATAAAAATTCGAATAGAAAAATATATCTTTAGAATAATACATGAAAGACCTATGTTCAAATCCTATATTTGTGATTGGAATAAGTGGTAATTATATATTTATAATTCTGATCGATCATGACAAATTAGGTTTTCTCAGATTTTCCTAATCTCACGGATAAATGAATAATTTAAATAAAATCAAATTAAAGCACTTTTATAACAAACACATATATGAAGTCTGTATCAGATGATAGACTATGTTCTAAGCCCACATTTTATATTTCTTTATTATTTTTTTACTAATAAAGTAAATCAAGGCTTAGACAATTACCAAAATACAAATACATTTTGATGTGAGTTTAAAACTAGAAGAGTTAAACTTGATGTGTAGTTAAAATGGTTGTTATTTTAACAACATATGGTTTAAATGCATCTCGAATGTTTGGCAAATACTCAACGCACACTATATATTTTTTATTTATGATATAAATAAATTATCAATGAATCGCCTTTAATTTTAAGGTATAAACCTAGAGATTCTTGAGAGTGCATAATGCATTAACGAAAAATGCAATTTCACTCAATATACTATATCATAATCAACCAAAACAAGTTATTTAGCTTTGATATGTCACCCTCGTTCTCAACCGACCGCAGTGGAACGCTGACAGATTTTACTTTCAGCCCAATATCGCATTTCATTGCTACCTTGTCTTGGAAATGTGTCGGTGCATTTGCACTCATTGTACTTTCACTGGCATGCCATTCAATTTACTTAGTTATAGTTAGTTAACTCACCAGCTCCGGCGAGGCAACGGAGAGTAATTAGCAAAACGGTCGTCTCCAGAAATAGGCGCATTTCCTTTCTCCATCAGTACATATCGCCTATGCTCTGTCCTCTCGTTCTTTGATCACTGACGGTTGACGTTCTGTCGCCAACATCCACTTTCACCACTAAATCAATTATTGGTCGGCTATGCGATGTCTCTGTGGATGAAGAACAACATTACACAACGTTAGTAATTCGTTTATGGATTGACGATAATTTGGCAACGAGTGGCTTTCTAATGTGCTTATAGTACCTCGGACAGGTGGAATTATTCATTTAAATGAAGAGAGTGACCTAGGCTCGGCTAACCTTTACTAAAAAACTGGTTATGATAACAAGTGTAAGGTTCTGTCAAAAAGTGTTAAATTATAAAATATTAAATATTTTATTTTTCTAAAAATATTAAGGGCTATAAGAAAACATACTTTTTTAACAGTGGCGCAAAATTAAAAAATATTTATTTTTAATTTTTTTTAGCAGTTTAAAAGTTATTTATGCTTTGATAGTGCAAAGATGATATAATAAAAATTAACAGTATTTTTATAATTTTATGAGATATTTCTCAATAAAATCTAGAAGGCAAAATTAATGATGCAAAAACGCAGAATCCACTCGGGATGAACGAAAAATAGAAATCTTGTCGTACTCCATTACTCTTACTGTAATGAGTCAAAATGAGATAAATAAAATAAAAGTTGCATTAAAACAGGTATCAATCCTTGAACTCGATTTAATACGGGATTGATTTGTAAATTTAAACCAAACTTTGCGATAACACCAGATAAATCTCATTTATTTGCACTAACTATTATGTAACTTATTTAATTCCTTTCTCCGCTATAGCAACTGATTATTGTTATCTTGGATTTGCGATGACTGATAAGTGTTTTGACGATTTCCTGTAAGGAAGTGCGTTTATGTAACAAAAAAGATAAATTCTCTCGCACACCCAGAAAAACCATTACAATCAACAACGGAGAAATCTTAAGAGAAAAGATCTTCTCTTTGTCGAATAGGCGGTTTCCTTCATCGCTTCCTAATTGTGAAGATGTATAATATTTTGTATTGATTTAACACACGAGCAAATCAAGAAGATTTGCGGTAAACGATTTATGGTATACACGTAATGGTATATTTATTATGGATTTTACGTTACGTACCTGTATCGATTAATTATCGTAAGTAACGATGCTCGAAAAATCGATTTTATAACAACAGTTAACGCACGTAATTTGTTTATTATTAGAATATAATTGCCAATAGAAAAAAACAGTAGAAAAAATATTAATATTTTTATATTCTCTTGTTTCATCTATTGCTGCTTCAAAAATTTTCCAAAATTCCTTAGCGTGAAGGTTCATCGGAGTAACCATGATCTCAATTTTCGGGTGCGATTTTGGGATTTTATTCGCATGGCGGCGCGTCAATGCTTTGCGTCAGCGAAGTTGCAACATCCCCGTCGCCACGCTCCGAGGGTTTGCGTTTTGTGTTGTAAATGTGACTTAATCGGTCATTTTAAATTTGTATGCGCGGATGTTGTATGCCATTTGGCAGAATCATCGTCAAATTAAATAAGCAACGTGTTCTCCATTTGACACGAGCTAATTCGCTAATTTTGTGTCGTGGGCGATGGAAAAACTTCAACAATTTTTGCTTTGTGGGCTGATTCATAGCCTGTTCTAGATCCTATCTTTTACTTTTACTATGAAAGTGGAATGACATCATCATGTATTTTCGTTGATCTTCATAACAATAAAATTAATGTATCGGTGACAATATATACATATTTATGTATCGTAATGCAATAAAAATGAATGAATGATTATTATAAGTAAATTAATACTTAATTTTTATGATCAACTATGGAGAGAGTAAATAGCATACTGTTTATTAAATGGTTTTTACACTACTTGTAACAATGAAAACAAAATCTCGAAATCGATGTCTTGAAAGATACCACATAAGTGGTTAATGGTATTATTCGTGACTCATACACAAAAAAGGGTGTCGAATTTATCAACACTAGGCATGAATGCTTTAGCATTCGAAATCATAATTCATAAGTATGCTTCAACCCATATTAAATAATTGATCAACACCATGGTTTTTGCATCTTGAGATCAGTAGCAAGAAATCTTCTGTTTAGCACTTTTAACCCTTTGCACTCGTAATCGTTTTCGTACTAGGTATGTCGCCAGCTCGGGAAAAATGAAAAATGTTAAATTCTTTTTAAAAATTAAAATTATATATGTAGAGCATAACTATGAATAAACTAATATCAAAAACGAAGAAATCAGAACAAATACTTGCATTTTTCTAAATTACATTTTTTTTTTTTTGGTTCTCTCAAGTACCATTGGTTGGCAATCCATAACAATAAATTAACACAATAGGGTGACGACCCTTTTTAAAATATTTATGGGACCGAAAAATGTTTAAACCATAAATATACACAAATAACAATATGCCGCTCGGTTTTAGGTTTAGATATATCTACCTGCGAACGAAGCCAGCTTACATCGCTCGCAGAATTACAAATTGTACGTTTTTTCCAAAATTAAAGAAACCCACAAGATATCTATATTTATATAAACTAATATTAGTCTCATCGCCCCATCGAAGGGCAAATGGAACGTTGCAGTTAGTGTCATATTATTTTATATATTTCTTAATTAAAAATAGACAAAACTTTTATTAATGATTAGCTGTATGATAAATATGTATTTGTTTGTAATTTTATACGACGACGACGGTCAATTGGGCGATGGTTTATTGGGCGACAGAAATTAAAAAAAACTTGCACGCCTTGCTTTATTGTAAATATTAATAAAATATACATTAACTATTTATAGGACACCTTGAACAAAGTGGTAAATGTATATACCACCAAAATTAAGGTTTATTTTTCCTATGTTTTTTTTTTAATAATGAACCTAATGTTACAAGAGCACCCGTGATAACGTACATTCGTAGGTCAGTTTACCATTCAATATAAAGTTGACTTAATTTAGAATATTGCAGCCTAAAACGACAAATAAGATATTAATTCATTTTTAAAAAATGTAAATAAAACAAAAATATGTGTCCTATAAAGGGTTAAAACGAAAAATTATATTGGAAATTCCAAAAGTTTGTTCTCACAGTAATTTATAATTCTCAAAATATAAAAAAATCGCGTAAAGGGTAAAATCTGCGATAAGCACTTATCAGCGCTAGTTCTGGGTTATTAAATTTATATATAACTACCCTATCCAGTTTAAAATAGATAACGGTAAAGTATGCGATTTTTGGGAATTCCAAAAGATTGTTCTCACAGTAATTTAAAAGTCTCAAAATATAAAAAAAATCGCGTAAAGGGTGAAATCCACGATAAACACTTATCAGCGCTAGTTCTGTGTTATTATATTTATATATAACAATCCTATCTAATTTAAAATAGATAACTGTAAAATATGCGATTTTTGGGAATTCCAAAAGTTTGTTCTCACAGTAGTTTCCAAGGCTCAAAACATAAAAAAAATTCGCGTAAGGTCCCACTATAAACATTTTTTTGGTTGGTATTTATAATAAAATTACCGACTTTAGCCTAAGTGTTTTATGATATCGGGTAACTCTCTTAAATTCTTTAATAAAAGAATCAAACTGTTTAAGTGATTAATTTTATGATTAAATATGCACAAATAATAAGTAAATATACATATACATAAATCTTATGTAGGTATATTATATTTTGTTTAGACCGAATAATGTTTTCATCTTTTAATTCTTTTCTAAAAAATATTACTTATATTTTCGTATGTATTTAATTACGTTAATTATTTAATTAATTATAAGATCATGATTTGCATCACATTTATTTGTAATGCATTATTATTGTATCGCCCAAAAGACCATCGCCCGTTTGTCTGTCGCCCATTTTGAATCGCCCATTTGACTGTCGCCCAATATACGATTATACACTATCATTACAAAACATATCTTATATCTTACTATATTCATATCTTCACTATATTTAGCCACAGCACTATTTTTTTCACAATAATAATTAAAAAATAACTTTACTGTAACTTCACAATAAAATTACTAAATAAGTAATTAAACAAAATTATCAGTCACTATATATAGTTTCACTTAGACACAAATTACGGACAACCGAACCACTGTCGAAAACAGAATAGGTAATAAAAACGTCATAGACGCGTGTCAACCGAAAGGCGATCGCCAACTTTTGATAAAGTTTGTCATGCTTTAAAAAAATTAATAAGTTTGCGTTTCTCCATAAAATTAATAAATTATCGTCAATATGTTCAATATGGGCAACACAAGTTCTAATCTCAGCATATTAATGTTTCTTCAAAGTTATTCGTAATTCTAAACTTACCACCGAAGCCTTGGGAATTAAAAAAAAATATATTTTACGTTACAAATCTATATGCGTGGTCATAAAACATGTCATTCCTTGACCATAACCGTTTAATTTTTACAACAGATTTACTAAAAAGTAAACAATATTCGGCTTTTGTTCTAGAACAGGCAGGCCTGCCAAGAAAAGGGGGGGGGGGGAGAGAGAGAGTTTAAATGGGGGGCCAAATCATATCAAGAATATATTTATAAAAAAAATAAAAACTGACAGCAAATAACAGATTTTGCGATGAATGTATTTCTTTTGCCTTTTTTATACATACTAAAAGAAATAGAAGGACTGGAACATTGCCTTCAAAAGCACCCATTTCTTAGGAAGTACTTTCACAATAAGCATTATTAATCAAAGAAAGAGTGTATTTTTTAATGCAGCTCCGTTTGTTTTAAAATTGGTTGCAAATTATTGTTGATTTTATTGCTTTCTGAACCTTAGAGTTCAATGACAACTCTTCAATAAGCATAGCTTGTCATGTCATATAAAAGATGGTTAATTTTCATTTAAGTACACGCAGTTGATAGGCATTGTAGTCATAATTAAATCTTTGTTTTGTTAATATTTTTTAATTACTTTTGTAAAATTGGCGTTGACCTGTACATATATTTAAATATATATTTAGTATTTACTAGATAGTCCTCCAAGTGCACCAAAATCAAAACAATTATTATGTGGTGGAAAAACGGCAGTGTCGATTCCAACCGCGCGCTTGTTGGCCGTTAACGCACTTTCTTGGCCTTAGCCATCATACGTACAACTTGGGCTTAACAGTGAATAAAGTGGCTAACCTTTTAATACTAAATATATATATTTTATCTAAAAAAAATTATATTAAATTATATTTATATTAAAATTTTATTTTTGCGAAGTGTTGTTTTATCTGGAGTCCACGGAACAAACAGTTTAAGAATCGCAGCTATTGATGTTTATATGTATAGAAAGTCGATTCGCATATATTTTGGACAGGACACTATAATGTCAAAATTTATTTTAAAATAGAGAACATATTTTATGGTGAAACAAGAATTGGTCAAACACCAAACTTTGCTGCCAATATTCACTACTGTTTTAAAACATTTGCAAAAGTTTGAATTGAACTAGAACTTGAAGATTTGGGTGCCGCGTCAATTTAATTGTGGTTCGTTACATTTTTTTTAATAATTCTTCACTGAGGATAATAAAAAAATTCAGGAAAACAAAAAAGATCATGCAAATGTCACAGAAGAGTATATTTAGTGAGTACAGATTGCACTCAAAGAAGGTAACAAACTGTAGCCACCAAAATAAAGTATCGATTTCACTAAATACTTATCATTGTTACTGTTATTAAAAAGCAAACATTTTTGCATTGACTGTGCAAAATTCTCTTAACTATGTAAATTTACAGAAAATCATTTTTTTAGCTACAAGAAAAATGAAATGTCATCGATTAAAATGACAAATATATCTTTTTTTGGATTTACAAATAAATTATTAAAATAAAAACAGATTTTGAGAAAGCTTTTAACAAGGTATATATATCATGGGTTATTATTTAAAAAATTGTCTGACCTCGGTTGCTCCGATGATTTAACTCGGTTACTCTCGAGTTATTAGAGTGATCTTAGACAATAAGGCCCCCGATTGTCAAAAGAATATCTCACCCCTACTATTTTAATATTTTAAGATTTTTACTATGAATTTTTTTATCTTACTAATATTATATATGTGTGTATTGGAGTAACTTTTATTGGGGTTTATATATGTATGTATAAAAAGTTTAGTGCAAAAGCGTAACCACTTAAAGCTTATTGCATTTATTAAAAGCTTTTTGATTGTCGTGACGTGAACACTTATGTATATATTGTATGATATTTACGTCGTGTTAACGTAACCTTCAATGCCTAACTATTTAGTTCTTATTTTATTCATATTCTTTTATACTAATGTGTAAGGTGTTTCGTAATGAACGTGTCTTAATTTTCGCGAAAAATAAGATTTCGCGTAATGCGTTGAACAATCATTCACTTGTGGCTAATTTGCGAGTTTTAAAGAGACAATTTAAAAACAGTCTGCGAGCGAATTTGTCACGATCCGCCATTATTAAGCAATTGGACGTGGTGGAAATCTGAGCTCAGATTGGACAAAACGCTTTTGATTTTCTTTAATTGACCATTTACCTCCCACTATGGGTTTGCGGCTGAACAACAGTTTAAAAAACCAACAATGAAAAAATTTATAACTTTATATAATTCTATAGAAAAAGCATTAAAAAACACTATTTTAATATATAATATATTATTTTGGTCAATAATCATTTTAGTTTTAGTTCTTATATATTATTTAGTAAATATATAAATTTCGATTCATTATGCATACGCTATGCTTGAATTATTACAAAGAAAGTTTACTTTTTATCGTTATGTACAAAACAGCATATAATTTAATGCATGCATATTTTTCGCTCAAAATAAAATTTGTATATAGTCTGACAAATTAAATAATAATACCAAGTCATTTATTTACTTTCTCATACAATGTGCAATAATCATGAAAGTAAACTTATAATTCCAAAATGATTTGAAGAATACAATATTGTATTATATTTAATAACATATAAAAAATACTCATATTTAATAGTAAATTTATGTAATAATATTTATTATGGTGTTATAGATAAACATAATTTGTATGTTAGAATTTTAATCAAATAAAATATGTTGACTAAATTGTATAGATTCTATTTATTAAACACTAACTGTGTTGCTTTAATGTTCGGTAACATAAATTAGCGCAGAGATTCTGAATAATTACTTAGATAAATATAAAATTTAATTGAGGAAACAATTCATTTTAAATATAGACATAAGAGAAACATACATTAAATTTATAAAGTTTTAGGCATTGAAGAAAGTCGTTTTTGAATAAAAAAAAATTAAAAATAATATTTTTGGATTATTTAAAAAAGATTATATAATATATTTATATACTTAAAAAAAAATTTACCTCTTTTTTAATATTTGATAAATATCTTCAGCTATAGTGCACATTCACCAAGAGCGTTACAAAACACGTATTTTATATATTAAAAATTTATCTTTAGGATTTCAAGGACCGGATCTCGAATACGCAGCAAAGGGAAAGTGGAACGTATTATTATTGTCAAAAACAATTTCGTAAATTGTTCCGAGACATTTACGGAAACGGAGAAAGTGCACTTTGAAGATGCAAGATTAGAATGCAGGATACGGACATAGATTTCTTTGCTTATGTTTTTTTTTCTGGGACGACACAAATTTGCGGAGACGAAAAAAAAATCGAGACAGTCAAGTTTGGCTTCGAGATTTGATATCTGGCAGTTGACCGAATTTCCTATTGGCTCTTTTCGCCAACGCCGGCCTTTATTAGCGTGCAGCTGCTTCTTTAATTTTTTTACATTCAAATTAAATAATCTCTTATTTGTGTCGAGTTCCATATATGATATAATAGCCATAATTGTTTGTCATTATACCGACATTCACCTTGAATGCAAAGCTAGATTTGTTATTCACCAGATAACTATATTTGTAGCAATTATAATAATAAATGAAAAAATGTATAACATTAAATGGTAATCAACATTTGCACCAATTCAATGAAATAACGGATGCGAATTTAATCATTATGAAATTATTTTCAGATAATGTAGAGGCTCGTTAGTTCCACTATGCGTATAATATAGTACAATAACTAAATTAAAAAAATAATAATACGGTTAATTTAAAAAAATATCATTAAATACGCTAATGATTCTAAAATGAATTTAAAATTAATATTTTTTGCATATGCTTGTGAAAATTATACAAGAATCAGAAACTTAACTACAGACAAAATAACTGTAGTTAAATAATAATAAAAAACGACGTCCGTGTACTGATACGTGACATGTCAGTGGTTTAGATGCTTAATCTAAAAACCGTTACTTCATAAACATTAATGACAATTACATGCCGATTAGTAAGTATCGCTAATTACGGATTGCGAGAAAAATAAATATATGGAGAATTAAAAAAAATCGATTATGTTCTTCAACAGTTTCATGGAATACTAAAGCAATTTATACGTTCTACTAAACTGTAAAGAGCCTTATTTAATTATGAATAAGAATATATTTCTAGTTATGTTACATATATATGTACATATGTATATTAAGTATATTTAAAAAATGAGTTTCTTAAAGAGCATAAAATTTAATAATTATTTACGAATGAAAACAGATTCAATGTAAGCTCAAATGATCATCAAACTCGTATTGGTTATATACTTTTTTTTTGCATGTGTCACAAATGCCTAAAATAAATAATATTATTATAAAAACTAAACTGGTTATCAACATATATTTTATTCTATAGAGCTAGTACATATAAAAAAATTATGTACTTACATACTAATATAATGAGTAATCGAAAAAAATGTATGAAAATATATTTTTTGTACAGAGTAACTAAACCTTAAGTATATTACAAGGTTGATTTATTTTAACGGTTTATTGTTTAGCCTTAAAGAATGCCATTGAAGGTCATATATTGCATTCCTTTGTGAGCATCTTATATTCTTTAAATATTTTACAAATAAAATATACATACATATATACATATATTAATATAAATGGTGTCCCAAAATTAACGCGACCAGAAAATGTATGATGCAGTAATTGAATTGTTTCACGAGCTGTACAGCACGTGGCACCGTCTTGTTGAAACCACATATTGACCACATCAATATCATCCAATTTCGGCAGAAACAACTGTGATATCGAGCACCAATAACAGTCACTGCTTGACCAGCCTCATTTTCAAAAAAGTATGGTCCAATGATGCCTCCAGCCCAAAATCCGCACCAAACAGTGTGGATGCATTACTTTTTCAACAAGCAAATGTGGGTTCTCCGAACCCCAAACATGGCAATTTTGGCGATTAACGAAGCCTTCAAGGTGAAAATGTGCTTCATCGCTTAGTATGATTTTTCTCGAAAATTCAGCATCCACTTGTTGATGTTCAATAATCCATTCAACGAACTCTCTTCGCTGTGCATGGTCATTAGGCTTCAGTTGTTGTCTTAATTGAATTTTGTAATCATGGAAACACAGATCTTTTGTGAGTACACGCTGTAAAGAGCTTCTTGAAATTTGCAATTCTTGTCCATGACGTCGAATTGATGTTCCGGGATTTTCACCAGCACTCTCACGCACTGCTTCGATATTGACATTTGAACGGCTTGTTTTTGTACGATCAGTGTGCTTAGCGTCTCCAACTGATCTGGTCTCTCTGAATTTTTCAATTAATCTCTTCGCAGTTGATGAAATTAAATCACTATTCCGACCATATTATGTATTAAATTTTCGAATTGCGGACGCCAAACTTTCATTATTTTTGAGATATTGTTTAATAATAAAAACACGTTGTTGTATCGTGTAACGCTCCATTTTTACTAACCCTAAACATTCAGCTGTCAAATTTTTTTTCAGGGTTGCCAACATTTACTACACAAATGACAGCAAATTCAAGTCTTGCGTTAATTTTAAAACACCCTTTTAATAGAGTTAAAATTATGTGTAAAAAATAAATTCTAAATCAATGATAAACAATAAATACACTATTGTGATTTATAATCGAGATAAGTCGTAAATATAAGTTTAAATACTAATATAGTATATTTAATGTGTCAGATGATAAACATAAGAATTAAATAAAAAACAAATATTATTGATATTAGACACAAGTGGCAACATAAATTTTATTTTAATAAAAAAAACAAAAGCGTTTAATAAAAATATTAAACTCGCTAATTTAATTAAATTATAAGCATTCATAAAATTTATTGTAACTTTTATTGAATCTTTCGAAACAAATAGATTATCGCAACAGCTGATGAGTTTGGAGATATTCACAATTTGTTATATTTAAACTTCTGTTTTATTACAAATTTATATAGGCGTTCGTGTAACAAATATAATAATATATTCGTGTAATAAATAGTTTAAGATATAATATATTTGTTGCTTAGTTGCGGGCCTCGCTCTTGACCGATAAAACGAGGGCTCTCGCTCACATTATCGTAAACAATTTTCAGACCATAATAACAGTAGGTATATACTATATATTTAAAGAAATGCTAATAACATCAATATTTATAAATCATATTTGTTGTTTAATAAGGAATTACAATTATCCGGAAAAACAATGTTCAAAGTCAACAGAATCGATCGATTTATATCGTGCGTGTTTTGTTAAGCTTTTCAAGTTCAACGAATCAATAACAGCAAATAACCATACAGTAAAATAATTTCTCCGTACCAACAACAAACTGGCACGTGCGCAGTAAACTGGTAGCCAAAGTGCGTTCTTGATTCGTTTAAAAATCACCAACACAAACATTTATAATAGCATCATATAACACAAACGACAAACATGCAAATGTTTGCTTCGGGTGAAAGTTTCTTCGTCAAATAAAATTTACTAACGCTAACACGTCCGCACACTTGACTGTCGCATACTCTTACATTATGGCATTTTTTATTTGTACAAACACGATTAAAAAACGTAAAGAAATTAATTTATAACGTAAACAATCATGTTGATTGATAGCTAAGAAAGTAATCGGTCTGGTTATGCTTGGTCAAAATCTTAACCAGTTTTAAGAAACTCGTTTATTTTAGATATTATAGAAGCAAAAGTGGGGTCAATTTGTGCCAACATATTTTTAATCAAACCTAAACAAAATTATTTATTATATACTTGTTAATTTCATAACAAGCTTATTTGACTTCAAAATAATCTATTGCTTTAATAAAATAATTATGGCGAGTAGCGTAATTAACGATTAAAGTCACCTGTTTTTATTAATTGTGAATTACTGTATTTTATCATTATTTTTTGCATATGTATGTATATGTATATTTACTCAGTATCATTAGTGGTTTTTTCTTTTATACTTATAATAAATTTTATTTTTGAAAGCTTTTGACAAAATATTTAATGATCAATCCAAATTTTGATAGACGATACAATATAATATTTTTTTTTGTGTACAAAGACAATTTTTTATTTGCTGTCAGAGCTTTTATTTTTTTTTGCTTCTATGTGGTGTCGACATAATATTTACTTTTTTTATGTGCGAGTTTAAACTGAGACACAATTTGGCGCAGGCCACGAGAAATATTAATTTGGAATATGATGAAGGTACTGTAAGACAGAACATTTTTATAATGGTGATAATAACCTTAAACATAAATTAAATTGTAAATCGCTGTTGAAATTAATTCTTAAATAATTATTCGGATACTCGAAACAGACATTGAGGTTTCTCTTTCAACTATTTCATGATATAAAAAGGTGCAAAAATAGACAAATGGGTACCGCACGAACTATTCGAAAGGCAAAAACTGCAATGTTCAAAATTTTGTTCTTCATTGGTTCTCTTACTTCTTTAAAATATAAAATTTTAAAATCATAGTGATATTATAAAAGCCTTTAACAAAAAAAACACTGGTCTAAAGAAATTAATTATAGCTTAGCGAATTGTGTTTTTTTCAGCAGCAAGTAGTATATAATTAAAGTATATAATAACTTACGAATATTATTGAATACTCGATATTAAAATAGTATTACAGTACTATAGAGTTTAAATCCCATTAAAAAATCGGTCACTTCATATGATAATAAACAAACTAATACTAATATTCTAACTGTGAAATAATGCACATATTTATATACCTTTTTCAGTTATCAGTAAGAAAATAAAATGAAGTAGAAAAATAAATAAAATACATTATTGAAATTTATAAGGGATAAACTTTTTTTTTCGTAAAAAAATATGTTTAAACATCCCAAATTTAAAGTCTAAAACTAAGCTTTAAATGAATTCGATATATATAGAAAATCATAGTATGTTATAATCAATAATAAGAAATAAAAATGTTTTTCTCAGTAATTTGCCAAAGCAAACCATAAAAATAAAATCGATGATTCTATAAAATGTAAATTGGGAAAAAATAAGATAAAAACTAACGAGTAATATTGTTACATATTTATTACAGAAAAAAATAAATATGTAACAATATTGCTACTTGTTACGGTTAGCAGTATAAATTAAAAAATTAACTGTTATTCATGAATAGATGCATTACTATATTAATTATGAAAATATATAAAAAAAAAACATATTTCCATTTTAAATATAAAATTTAAAACTATGATTTAAAATGATTACGGAAAATCTTAGGAAAAATTAAAAATAAAATTTACGATTTATAAAATTTGATATTTAGATAAAATACAGATATTTTTATCATATTTTCATGCAATTCCTATTGCCATTATTTTCTTATATTAATTTCATGATTTAAATTAAGCCTTAAGGAAAAAATGTATTTATATTTTTATTGTTTATCGAATATTCATCAATAATATTTAATTTTTTACTGTTAATAATTAAATTTAATATCACTATTGTCATAATAAATTTATTCATAATTTAATAAAAGCCCAATGTCTGTATGTAACAGAGCATAAACGAAAAAAAATGCTCTGTTTTTGATTCCAAATTGCGAGCTTATATTTTAGAGGTTCATTTCAATTTATATCATTATTTTGTATTAACTTATGTCATTTCTAACGATATCATTTCTAAAAAAGAAATGTCTATGTTACGTAAATTTTAATAAACAGAATATCATCGCTTTAGATGAAATATTGAAATACGAGTACTTCAGTTATCGTTCAGTTATTTTTCCATCCTTATATAAATGATTAAATGAAGACATTAGAAGAAAAAATGGTATGTGTAGTAGTAATAGCTTAAAAACTCTCATGACTCTTCAGTGATTGTTTCCTCACATACAAAAAATAAAAGAGTCATCGTTAATTCAAAGCTAGTTTATCTCAATAGTTAGGTAATAGGTGAGCTCACAAGTTATCCTTGAGTAAACTATGGTTGCGTGTCATTATCAGTCGATGACTTGACACATAAGGTCATGCCTATTCGCATTGCATATTCGCAAAATGGAAACTGCTTTTAAGCACACGAAAGAAGTTCAAGAGCGGTTGTTTGTAGCGTTTTACGCTTCGCTTCCTGCTTTTTTGAATAAGAATGCTAGCGGTACTGCCTGTAATTAAGACTGTAAAAATATCGAAAATGGCGTCTGGCTTAAAATATTACGGTACAATAAATTGTATATGTGAATAGCACGTAAAACACATAATATTGCAAAATTAAAATTATATGATAATTAAACAACAATTAAAAAAAATCGTGAACACCAGTTGAGCATGTCAACTGCATATAAATAATTACAAACTAACGGTGAAAGTTAACGTCGCTTTTTTTTTTGCTGTTGCATGCTTCAAATTTTATAATGTATCTTTATTGTTGTTTACGTTACGTATGTAACAATTAATCTAATAAAATAGACGATACACTTTAACGTTATCCCAAAATTCAATGATTTTAATGGTCTAGTTAGTTTAACAAATAAATATGCTTACATAACATTCGTAACAATGAAATGTCATTTTGTTATTGTACATTATAATACTATCAATCATCTTTTATATGACGTAAAAAGTTAGGAAAATAAACAATAGTATTGTTTTATTGTAGATATAGTTAATTTATATATACGATGAAAGCTTTCAATTTAAATTTTAATTATAATTTCATTATCATTATGTAGATTGTTAAAAAATCATAAATGTTAAATTGCTGTATAATTTTGTCGAAATATCCTATAATTTTACTCAATTTTCTATTGAAATTTATACGTTATTAAAATAAATTGACAATTGTTCATTATTCACAGAAGAAAAAATCTGAGTTGCTCGTTGTTTTGCACAACATTAATTAATCGTGATTATCTTAATTGCTTCCAGTGGGTATATAACGGCAATATAGTACTCTGTACTACCTTTTGAACGTTTTACTGTTATAAACTCTTCTTTGCCTTATACCCATATAACGGGATTGAACCCTTTCCGCATGAATGAAGGATATATATACAACATATGTCTGTTTATACTTATAATACGTATTTCTTTCCACATATTATGCAAGTACATATGACTGCTTTATTAATTAATCTATATATTTAATAAAATAAAACTTATCACTTTTAGAATAATAAAAAACTATTGATAAATACAGCTTAATAAAAAAAAACTTAATTTTGAGTTATTTTGAAAAATGCATGTAGAAGTTATATTTTCAGTGAAATCATATCTGAACTTACTTCCACCTGGAATAAAATCAGAACTTTACACTAATATACAGGTATGCACCTAGAAATTAAGTTGCTAATGTAAAAACAATTATTGGCCGTCCCATAATAATAAATAATTTTATAATATTTTCAAGAAATAGATAATTAAAAATATAAGCTACAAATTATAGTTACACAAAAAAAACATTATTACATAAAATGCGGCCGCTCGTGTCACATGTATAGAAGGCGCGACTCTGTTTAAAACACTTCACTTCTGACTTGGAACAAACACCAATCGACCAATAAGAATCTTATAAGCCTGAAAACTTTTGACTTCCAAGTCAGACCAGCCCAAATAAGCATTCACTGAAACCACAAGAGTTCAACCCGATCTTATAGGTGACTTAATGACTCCGTGGCGCAGAACTACAGCGAGAGGAAATTCGTTTAAATAATTGCGCGAATTGTTGTGAATTTTTTTTTTTTATTTAGATTAGTAGTGGTGTTATTATTAATTTTATAAGGCACATAACATTATTTTATTAAATCTGAATATAATTTTTTTTACAACAAAGATTAAATAACCTGATTTATATATGATATTCTGAGCTGATCTTAAATATAATAATACTATTCCCAGTATGTATATTTTCTTTAAAATAATGTAAATTTTATCTGATAAACAACTATACCGAGTACACTTGATTATCTGGGTGTAGTTTATCCGGTTTGCGAATGAAACTTTTGGTATTTTAAAAAACAGTAAAACCAAGGTCATTTAAAAGAACCAAAATAAAAATTCTTGTCAATCAAATCAGCGATGAGCATAGAAGGTTAGATCAAAACTATATGTATTCCTGAAGTACTATTTTTTTCAAGTAAATCTTTACTACTGAAAGCAGTATTGATATTACATTATGCTTTTCATTATCCAAATATAAGCATATTTAAAATAAGTGACTTGTTTGTGAAGTGAATTCGTTTAGGTTAAGTTAGAGCAGCATTATTAGCATGCACTAGTGCCTATCAGTTAAATTAATTTTTCGCTAGTAGAAATACATACCTACTGGTAAAAATGTATTCGGGTATGATTTCACTGAAACAGTTTTATCTTACAATAATTCGATATGTAATAATATATATATATAGTTTTTGCCAAACCAAATATTTACTATATCTCTTTATGATTATTTAATGGTTGTAAACCGCTAATTGAATAGAATAATTCCAATTCAATATTTATTTGCTCATTGATATATTTTGACAAGAAGTACAATAGATAAAATATTGTGTACTAGACTTAAATATGTATATATTTAATTATAATGTTACAATCATGTGTGATTTTGTGGGTATAACTTATAACTCGCGAAATTACTCTGACCAAAAGTGATTATTTAAACAATAGTTCGATCACACAAAGGCTCTCGTTACGACTAGAACTCAAGGGTTCCCTCGTAAATAACATGCAAGGATTATCCGGTGCATTGAGTGAATATTTATTTGTTATGAAACGGTCATTGAAAACAATATATCACCGGAAGACAAATAGCACCGTAAGACATATTTCAGGACAAAGACTAATTTCTTTATTACATCTACAGATTAAAAGGATTTTAAACTTCTCTTTAAAATCAATCTGATTTTTAGTAGAATGTGACAGGGATCATTGCCTTATTGGAATAGCTCAGACCGTATTTGGAAATCTTTTTCATACCGAATATATTTGGATGAATCCTTCACTACCTCACTAACTCATGAATCAACATAAAATTAAATATCAAAATCTGTCCTATTCGATAAATTTTGTTCCCTGCCAATCGGAATGCAGTTCGGCGCTTGAAAGTGGTGAGCGAGCATGGGTGAAACGGTCTCGCGCTCGAGACACTTGGATATCACTGATATCACTTTCTTCTGGCCAGCCAGCCTAGGCCGTCACTTTTCACTCCGGCCGAGGAGAGCGGCTGACCCACTTCCGAGCTAGGATGAGAGCCGTGATCTTTGTCTGCCGAGTGGCCCAACAACAAGATCAATTTTGAACGGACCGAAAAAATAATCATCGACACTTTCTCGCGGTGAGTGTGTCGCTGTAGGGCTCTTTCGGATTCGGCCTTGGAATCTTGCGGCCTTGTCGTCGTTGTTTTGAAGGTGAACTGATTATTATTTATGGTTACGTCACATGAGGATTGAGCAACTGCTTGCGCCTCTTAAGGCACTCGTTAACCTCATATGTGGAAAATACCCTAACATGTACGTAGAATGCTATATTTAACGCACAAATTAATGCGTATGATCTGGCGAGGCTTTTTGTAAATGTAGCAATTTTAGAGCGGTGTTTCAATATGTAATTGGAGTTTCGATTGGAGGTTTCAACATATGTTTGGTAAAATCTCAAAAACTTAGGCGAAGTAACTACATACATGTATAATATTGACCAATAAATATATTTACTTAATATGAATATCGTGCGCTCAACTGTATGTAACGTGCTCGACATTAGACGCGTAGATTGTGTTTGACAGTCAAGAATTGATTGACGATGCATTTTGTCACGCTCGGAAATTTATTTATTTTGAGATTGTGCAACAAAATTTTGCGTAAAAATTAA